>NW_026606094.1:17770000-17937500 GCF_029834395.1 Sorex fumeus
AATTTAAACATCAGGTAGTATGAGTTTTTCACTCAAGAAAGTCATTGTAGATAATCAAGGAAGCCTCTATGGAGGAGACCCTATAACTGGAATTAATCTAAAACCCAACAGCAGAATAAAGGGATTTTGAGTACAGTGTGCAGGGCTTTTGCCTTACTTGTGGTCACCCTAGGTTCAATTTCCAGCACCTTGTATGGTCCTGAGCTTCACCAGAAGTGACAGAGGGAGGGAGGGAGGGAGTGAGGGAGAAAGGAAGGGAGGGAGAAAGTGAGGGAGGGAGGGAGGGAAAGAAAAATGGGCTTTCCCTTCTGGAAAACAGTATGGACGATTCTCAAAAAATTAGAAATTGAGCTCCCATTTGACCCAGCAATACCACTCCTGGGAATATATCCCAGAGAGGCAAAAATGTATAGTCGAAGTGACATCTGCACTTGTTTGTTCATTGCAGCCCTCTTTACAATAGCCAGAAACTGGAAGAAACCTGAATGCCCAAGAACAGATGACTGGTTAAAGAAACTTTGGTACATCTACACAATGGAGTACTATGTAGCTCTTAGAAAAGATGAAGTCATGAAATTTACATACAAGTGGTACAATATGGAAAGTATCATGCTAAGCGAAATGAGTCAGAAAGAGAGGGATAGACATAGAAAGATTGCATTCATCTGGGGGATATAAAGTAACAAAGTATGAGATTAATACCCAAGAATAGCTGAGATCAGCACCAGGAGGATTACTCCATAACTTAGAGGCCAGCCGGGTATCCTAGAGGAAAGGGCTATTCAGATAGAGAAGGGAGCACCAAATAAAGGATGTTTGGAGGATCCTCCCAGGAGGGGAGATGCATGTCGAAAGTAGACTATGGACTGAACATGTTTGCCACTCAATGCCTCTTTTGCAGACCACAACACCCAAAAGGAGAGAGAGAACACAGGGGATTGCCCTGCCACAGAGACAGGGGGATGGGGGGATGGGGGTGGGAGGGATATTATCCATGGTGGTGGAAAATGGGCACTGGTGGAGGGATGGGTATCTGATCATTGTATAATTGAAACCAAAGCACAAAAAATTGTAAATCTACAACTTTAAAAAAAATAAAATAAAATAAAGGGGAAAAAAAATAAAAAAAAAAAAAAGAAAAATGGGCTTTCTGTAAAAATAAACATACTGGAGAATATTCAAGATAAAGAGATGAAAATAAATCAGCAGTGACAAGATAAATTAGAAATAGAGGGAACATGAGTATTAAAAAAAGTTTGAAATGTGCCAGAAGCAAAATGGCATATAAAAAGTTTTATTTAGATAGCACAATTGCACACAGCTGACTTGGGTTCGATTCCCGGAGTATTCCTTATGGTTCTGAGCATTGCCAGGAGTAATTCTTGAGTGGAAAGCCAGGAGTAAGCCCTGAGTATCACTAGCTGTGACTTGATCACTTGATCACGTGACATCCAGTTATTCATCGATTTGCTCGAGTGGGTGCCAGTAATGTCTCCATTCGTCCCTGTCGCTTGCTAGTGTAGTCCAGTGGCGTCTGCTCGTTCTAGGAACACAAAGAGCCTCAAACCAATTGTTCAGGGTCTTGACGAAGAAGTTTGACCATATCGTAGGTGGGAAGTCACGCGATCTTTTGACGTCCTGTGGAATCCAGTCGGTAATGGCTCTAGTTCAGCGGTTGTCTCCAAATCTCATTATGTGTCCAGCCCATCTCATTTTCAACACCTTGGCAAACGAGACAGTGTCCCTGATTCTTGACCGTCGATGGAGGTCGGAACTCCAGATTCTTTCTCTCATTTGAGTGAAGCGTGATACTCCAAGCATAGCTCTTTAGATTCCTTTTTGGGAGACCTGAATAGCGTTCTCTTCCTGTTTTTGTAGGGCCCAGGTCTCTGAGGTGTATATTAATGCAGGAAGAACAGTGGAGTTGAAGAGATGTGCCCGGAGCCAAAGGTTCTTGGTCCTCTTAGCTATTTCTTTGACACTCTTGAAGGCATTGCAAGCCTCTCTCTTCCTCCTGCGCAACTCAGGTGCCAGACCATTCGTCATGTTGACTTCTCAACCTTGGTACACATTAACTGTTTCATTCAGAGATGTTCGTTCCGTTGAGAGCAAATGGAACGTCAGGAACGAGACTGTTTCTCATAAACATTGTCTTCGTAAGATTCATCTGTAGTCTGACCTTACCATACTCACAGTCAGAATCGACCAGCATTTATGCCAGTTGGCTAATGTTTGGTGTTATTAGAACAATGTCATCAGCGAAGTGGAGGTGGTGTAGTTGTCGACAGTCTATCTTCACTCCCATTCCTTCCCATTCCAGTCATCACATGAGGTTCTCGAGGGTGGCACTTTTTTTTTTAATTTGGTAGTCACACCTTCTTTAAGAAGGATGAGGAAGGTGTGACTACCAAATTAAAAAACAAACAAAAAAACTAAAATAGTTTTATCAAAGCTGAAGTTGTAAAAACTGTTTAGGAGCTGCTTAAATTTGGCCAGTTAACAAAAGAAAGCAGTTTTAAATAGAAGTGGAAAATGCAGAATGGAAATACCAATTTGGCAAACAAATTTAATTCTAACTGTATGATGTTAGTATTATCATCTTTCTCATTGTACAGAAGGGGAAACCAAAGCAAAAAGAGATTAAATAACTTGCTATGGTGACAGAGGAAGATAACGGTATGGGAAAAAGAAAGTTATTTGAATAGTCAGTGAAAATAGTCAGATGAAGTAAAAAGAGAGAATCAATAAAATGTTTATTAAAATGTACTGTTTATTTCTCTGAGTGGGGCTGGAGCGATAGCACAGCGGGTAGGGCGTTTGCCTTACAAGCAGCCAACATGGCCGACCCGAGTTCGATTCCTCCGCCCCTCTCGGAGAGCCCGGCAAGCTACAGAGTATTCGATATGCCAGACACAGTAACAACAAAGTCTCCAATGGAGACGTTACTGGGCCCGCTCGAGCAAATCGACGATCAACGGGAGGGCTTTTACCTTTACCTTTACCTTATTTCTCTGAGTAGTCATTTTTTATTTTGAAAAAACATTAAAATGAGATATGTCTACATTTGTCTACATATAATACCAGATGATTACCACCTAAAAATGCGATTTAAAATACATGTGGTTAACGCCTATATGCTCCCTTAGCATTGCACATACTCCAGCTCTGGATAAGTAAGAAAAAAAAACCGCTAACTGTGTGAAGAAGGATCCAGTGCTAATAAATACATCATGATAAATTAATAAAACAGAATATAAGTCCCTAATGAAAATCTGTAATTTATTAAACAGATTTTAATCACTTAATTGCTCTGGTTACATGCACATTAATAAAACAAGCTGATCTAACCAAAAGTCTAAATTTTCTAGTATAAGATACCCAAAGTACTAAGCCAAGGTAACTAAGAAAATACTGAGCAATTTTCCTTAAACTAAATGATCCAATTTATCTACCAGCCTTGTTCCAGAGACTCATAAATAAACCTCGAAAGAGATCAACTAGCCTCAAAACTTTCTCAGACACCCATTTCTGGCTCAGACGGGATGGGCTAGCTCATCAAAGTACCGGCAAAGTCATCACCGTGCCTCTGGCTGGATTGCCCCATTTATTATTCTGAACTTTCTGGAGCCACATCTCCAAACTTTACAAAAGTGATATCCCAGGAGGAACACAGCAGATTGGATTGGATGGAATATAGAAGTCCACCAAACTTCACTAACAAAAATATCAACTCAGAAGGCTTAGATTTCAACAACAGCTTAGTAAACCCTTAGACAAGGATTTAATGTCCCCACAGTGAAATGCAAAAATTTTCAAAATTTTTCTTTTATAGAAAAGTTTTTTGATGATTCTCTCGGCAATTAACTGGTAAGAAGCAATATAAAATAAATATTGTGGGCCTGCTAGAGAGGCTGACTTGAGGGGTGTCTGGGAAATGGAGACAATGGTGGAGGGAAGGTGATGGTGGTGGTAGGATTGGTGTTGGATTATTGGATGCCTGTAACAAATGATCATGAACAACTTTGTAAACCATGAAATAAAGTGGGAAAAAACAACCCAGTTTTATACTAAAGGTGTTGTTTTAATGCCTTATTTAATTATTTTACTTAGATCAGCAGGTAGGGCGTTTGCCTTGCACGTGGCTGACCTGGGTTCTATTCCCTTGCCCCTCTCAGAGAGTCGGCAAGCTACTGAGAGTATCTCACGTGCACGGCAAAGCCTGGCAAGGTACCCATGGCGTATCTGATATGCCAAAAACAGTAACAACAAGTCTCACAAGGCAGACATTATACTGGTGCCTGCTCCAGCAAAACGATTAACAACTAGAGGACAGTGCTACAGTACTACTTAGATCCCAGCCATGAACAAGTATTATGTGTAATATACAAACTTGAATACTGGAATAATTTATTCTTTAGGATTTAAAAAATGATAGTATCAAAATATGTCTTATATAAACTTGAAATTTAAATAATCAAGAACAGAAAAGTTTATTCTTTTCTTTAAATTATGAAGAATTAACTCGTTGCTAATACTAATACTTTAATGACTTTTTATGACAAAGTGAAAATAGGAAAATTAATTGAGGCTAAATTTGAATGATTGTTATTTAATTTTACAAATAAAACAATTGTGAAAATTCCAGTTTATATTTTCATGATTAAAATGAAGAAAAATTTAAATTTATATATCCCTTTAAGCAATTTTTAAAGGATTGAGAATTTGCTCTTCCTTTTCATCCCCAAAGCAGTGCCAGTCTTCTTCCCCTCCCAGGTCACTTAAGCCATCAGTACTCAAACCCGAAAATTGGCTTTCTTTGTGCAAGCACCCCAGGCATCCTCTAGGACTCTGGGTCGCCCACCAGCCCTGAGCCTCTTCCTGTTTATCCCCAACTCTGTGCCGGTCTTCTTCCTCTCTCAGCTGGTAGCCCCCCCCACACACACCAGGTACCTGTGAGGACTCGGCCTCTTCAAAAATGGGAGTGGCTTCTGTGCAAGTGGGTGTGGCCTAATTTTAGGCAGGCACATGCTCACGTGGCCGCAGGTAGTTTAGTCATACCAAGAAATCTAGTGTGACATCTCAGTCCCACCTACACACCAACATGAAGAAACAACGCAAATCCCCACCACGTGGGGAAGATGATGAAAAGAGTCCAGAAGCCTCAATAGGTGCTACTCACCTAAAAGACCTCTCTGAGAAAGAATTCAGATATAAAGTCAAGAAGATGTTCAATGAACTCAATGAAACAGTCAGACAAATATTCAGCAACATGGCAGAAACAATTGGGAAGAAATGGGAGCAGAAATTGGAAAGCTATGCACAGAAATGTCACGAATAAAAGATTTTGTAGATGAAATAAAAAACTCAGTCTGTGCCCTCAACAGTAGGATGGCCAGAGCTGAAGACAGAATCAGTGAGCTGGAAGACCAGCTGCACCAAGCCAACAGGCAACAACAAAAGATGCCAAGAGACCTCAAAATAGCTCTAGAGCGAATCAGAGTCCTAGGAGATGATTCCAAGAGGAACAACATTAGAATCATTGGAGTACCAGAAGGTCAGGGAAACAATCCCAATGAAACAGCCACAGTCAAACAAATCATTGATGAAAAATTCCTAGAGCTGGACAACGCAGCCATTCAGATTCAAGGAGCCTGAAGGGTACCAGCTAAAAGAGACCCTAAAACAAAAAACACTCCAAGACATATAATAGTTAGAATGATTGATGCCGCCAATAGAGACACAATACTACAAGCAGCAAGGTGAAAGAAGGAAATCACATACAAAGGAGCACCCCATGGATTCACAGCAGACCTATCAGAGGAAACCGTCCAAGCCCAAAGGCAATGGTGGGATAAAGTGAAAAAACTCACTGAGATGAATGCTTCACCAAGAATACTCTATCTGGCTAAACTCTCACTCAAACTCGAAGGAACAGTACACTATTTTTTCCCCCTTGGTTCAAACATTTTTTAAAAATTTTTATCAGTGAAACACCATGAGGTACAGTTGTAGACTAACAAATTTTTGTGCTTAGGTTTCAATTATACAATGATCAAATACCCATCCCTCCACCAGTGCCCATTTGCCACCACCACGGGTCCCAGTATTCCTCCTACCCCCCACCCTCCCCATCCCACCCTGCCTCTGTGGCTGGACATTCCCTTTTGTTCTCTCAGGAACTTCATAGACTCAAAACCAAACCTAAAGGAAGTGTTAAAGGGGCCACTGTAAAGAATAGAAAAACCCTACAAGCACAACAACACTCATACAGAAAGATAACACAAAACCCCATAACAATAATCTCTCTCAACGTCAACAGTCTAAATTCACCAATTAAGAGACACAGAGTCGCAAAATGGATTCAGAAACAGAACTCAACATTCTGCTGCCTACAAGAAACTTATCTGAATGGTCAAAGCAAACACAGACTCAAAGTTAAAGGATGGAAAACAATCCTGCAAGCATACAGCTCCCTCAAAAAAGCTGTGGTGGCCATAATAGTATCTGACAACATAAATTTTAGGTTGAAAAAGATTAGAAGGGACAGTGAAGGCCAATTTCTATCCATCAATGCATACATACAGCAGGAAGAAATTACTCTTAAATGTATACACACCTAATGAGTGAACAGCTAAATATTTAAAACAACTGCTAACAGATTTTAAGGAGGACATTGCTAGCAACACAATAGTAGCCAGAGACTTCAACATCACCTTATCACTTCTGGATAGATCAACAAGAACAAAACTCAGCAAGGAAACATTGGCTTTGAAGGAAGAAGTAGAAGAGAAAGAGCTTCTAGATCCATACAGGGCTTTACAACCCCAAAAGAAAGAATATGCTTTCTTTTCCAGTGCACCTGGAACATTTTCAAAAATAGGCCATGTGTTAGGACACAAAACATATCTCAATAGAATCAGGAAGATAGAAATAGTATTAACAATCTTTTCAGACCACGATGCACTTAGAATAGAAGTGAATCACACACAGACACGGAAAACCAAATTAAAAACCAGGAAATTGAGCAACTCAATGTTGAACAATGGGTGGGTCAGAAAGGAAGCCAAGGACGAAATCAAAAGATATCTGGAAACAAATGAGAATGAAGACAAGAGCTACTAGAACCTATGGGATGCAGCTAAAGCCCTGTTAAGGGGAAAATTTATAGCTCTGCAAGAATTTCTCAGGAAGGAAGAAAGAGCCGACATAAACAACTTGACTTCACAGTTCAAGAGCTAAGAAAAGGATCAACAAAATGAATCAAAATCAGGCAGAAGGAAAGAGATCATAAAATTTAGAGCAGAAATCAACGACATGGAAACCAAAAAAAAAACAATCCAAAAGATCAATGAAAACAAGAACTGGTTCTTTGAGAAAATAAACAAGATAGATAAACCACTAGCAAGACTCACAAAGAGAGAGAAAATCCCAATAAACTGAATCAGAAATGAGAATGGGGATATCACAACAGAAACCAAAGAAATTCAAAAGATCATCAGAGACTACTTTGAAAGTCGGTATGCCACGAAACAAGAGAACCTGGAAGAAATGAATAAATGCATGGATTTCTATAATCTCCCAAAGCTGAAACAAGAAGATCTAGAATACCTGAGTAGACCTATTAACATCAAGAAAATTGAAACTATAATCAAAAGTCTTCCCAAAAACAAAACCCAGGTCCAAATGGATTCACTAGAGAATTTTTCCAAACATTTAAAGAGGACTTATTGCCAGTTCTTTCCAAGCTTTTCCAGGAAATTAAAGAAACAGAAACTCTCCCAAACAGTTTCTATGAAGCCCATATCACTCTAATACCAAAAGGAAACAAAGACACCACAAGAAAAGAAAACTATAGGCCGATAACCCTGATGAACATGGATGCGAAGATTCTCAACAAAATACTAGCAAATATAATTCAACAACTCATCAAAAAGATCATACAAGTGGGATTTGTCCCAGGTATGCAAGAATGGTTTAACATTTGGAAATCAATTAACATAATCCACCATATCAACAAAAGAAAAGATAAACACCATATGGTCATATCAGTATATGCAGAGAAAGCATTTGACAAGATCCAGCACTTGTTTATGATGAAACCCTCGCCAAAATGCACATAGAGGGGATTTTCCTCAATATAGTCAAACCCATCTACCACAAGCCTACAGCAAGCATCATCCTCAATGGGGAAAAACTGAGAGCCTTCCCACTAAGATCAGGGATGAGACAAGTATGCCCACTCTCCACTGCTGTTCAATATAGTACTGGAAGTACTTGCAATAGCTGTCAGGCAAGAAAAAGATATTAACGGCATTCAGGTAGAAAAGGAAGAAATCAAGCTCTCACTATTCACAGATGATATGATACTATACTTAGAGAACCCTAAAACCCCTACCAAGAAACTCCTAGTAACAATATACTTGTATAGTAAAGTTGCAGGCTATAAAATCAATATCCAAAAGTCCATGGCTTTCCTATACGCAAATAGTGAGAGAGGAAAAATTGACATAAAAAACAATCCCATTAACGATTGTGCCCCAGAAAATCAAGTAGCTAGGAATCAGCTTAACTAAGAAAGTAAAGGACCTGTACAAAGACAACTACAAAATGCTGCTTCAGGAAATAAGAGGACACGAGATAATGGAAAGATAACCCCTTCTCACGGATACGGAGAATTAACATTGTCAAAATGGCAATAGTTCCCAAAGCATTGTACAAATTCAATGTGATCCCTATAACGATACCCATGACATTCTTCAAAGAAATGGAGCAAACACTCCTGAAATTCATATGGAACAATATGCCCCCACGAATGGCTAAAACAATTCTTGGGAAAAAGAAAATGGGAGGAATCAACCTCCCTAACTTCAAAATCTACTACAAAGCAGTAATAATTAAAACGGCATGGCACTGGAACAAAGGCAGAGCTGCAGACCAATGGAACAGGGTTGAATATACTGACATCTTCCACCTAACATAAGATCATCTAATCTTTGATAAAGGAGCAAGAAATGTGAAGTGGAGCAAGGAAAGTCTCTTTAACAAATTGTGCTGGCAAAACTGGACAACTACATGCAAAAAAATGGGCTCAGATCTCTGTCTAACACCATGTACAAAAGTAAGATCAAAATGGATTAAAGACCTCAACATCAGACCGGAATCCATAAAGTACATTGAACACAAAGTTGGCAAAACCCTCCATGACATTGAAGCTAATGGTATCTTCAAAGATGTCACGCCACTGGCCAAGCAAGTGAAAACAAGATAGACAAATGGGACTATCTTAAACTAAGAAGCTTCTGCACCTCCAAAGAAACAGTGACCAAAATACGAAGGCAGTCTACAGAATGGGAAAGGATATTCGCCCAATACACATGCGACAAGGGGTTGATATCAAGGATATGCAAAATACTGGTTGAACTCCACAAGAAGAAAACAACCAACCCTATCAAAAAATGGGGCGATGAAACAAACAGAAACTTTCTCAAAGAAGAAATCCAAATGGCAAAAGGCACATGAGAAAATGCTTTACATCATTAATCATTAGGGAGATGCAGACCAAAACAACAATGAGATATCTCACACCACAGAGACTAACCCACATCCAAAAGAATAAAAGCAGCTGGTATTGGTGTGGATGTGGCAAGATAGGGAATCTCCTTCACTGCTGGTGGGAATCGACTGGTTCAGCCCCTTTGGAAAACAGTATGGACGATTCTCAAAAAATTAGAAATTGAGCTCCCATTTGTCCCAGCAATACCACTCCTGAGAATATATCCCAGAGAGGCAAAAAATGTATAGTCGAAGTGACATCTGAACTTGTTTGTTCATTGCAGTACTCTTTACAACAGCCACAATCTGGAAAATACCTGAGTTCCCAAGAATAGATGACTTGTTAAAGAAACTTTGGTACATCTATACAATGGAGTCCTATTTAGCTGTTTCAAAAGATGAAATCATGAAATTTACATACAAATGGTACTACATGGAAAGAATCATACTAAGCAAAATGAGTCAGAAAGAGAGGGATAGACATAGAAAGATTGCTTTCATCTGGGGAATATAAAGTAACAAAATAGGAGACTAACACCCAAGAATAGCCGAGATAAGTACCAGGAGGTTCACACCATGACTTGGAGGCTAGCTGCACATGCTAGGGGAAAAAGCGGCTCAGATAGAGAAGGGAGCACCAAATAAAGGGTGTTGGGAGGATCCTCCCAGGATGGGCGATGCATGCTGAAAGTAGACTATAGACTGAACATGATTGCCACTCAATGCCTCTTTTGCACAGCATAGCACCCAAAAGGAGAGAGAGAACAAAAGGGAATGCCCTACCACAGAGGGAATGTGGGTGAGGGAGGTGGCGGGTGGGAGGGGTACTGGATCAGTGGCGTTGGAAAATGGGCACTGGTGGAGGAATGGGTACTCGATCACTGTATAATTGAAGATCAAGCACAAAAATTTGTAAGTGTGCAATTGTAACTCAAGGTATTTCACTAGTAAAAATTTCAAAAAATAAATTACAGTTGGTTGATACCTCAAAAAAAAAAAGGTTTGAGAATTTAAAAATGTATATCCCTTTAAGCAACTTTCAAAAAGTATAGTTGAATTTTAAAAATTACACACAAAAAACTATGAAATATTATGAAGATGTATGAAATGTAAATGAAATATGACATAAGAGGGAAACGACTTCATAATATGTTGCTTTAAGTATTCTCAATCTCTACCAATATTAATAAGCATTTCCTAAATTAATTTATGAATCTTCAAACATGCTGTAATATATATAAATAGAAATACTGTAAATAGCACATAGATAAAACAATCTGTTTAAACATTTATATAGAAAAACAAATATAAGTAAACCTATACTTTGATAGAATAAGGTGATAATTCTGCTATGTGTGAATAATTAAAAACGTTTTTTTCTTTCTCCCCACATAAAGACTATTATACTATCAGGGCTGGGCTGCCAGTATAGCTTGCAGAGTATTTGGCGTGTACAAAGTCAATCTACGTTTGATCCCCAAACCCCTGTATGGTCTCTCCTCTCAAGCCTTCCAGCAGTGATCCTTGAATTCAGACCAGGAGTTAGTCCTGAGCATCCTGAGAATGACCCCCCCCCACACACAAATGTATATTTATACTTTAGGAGATAAATTTTTATTTATGAACATAATTAATTTTCATGGGGAAAATAATCAATGTACCAGCTTTCGAAGAATAATAAAATATTTCCAAGCTAGTGCTTCTTATGATAAAAAGCACTTTTCTTGTTCCTTTCCTAAAAACTTTCCAAAAGGTTCAGGCAAACAATTTAAGATGATAAAGGCCACAATGTGGAATGCAGTCTGTACCTGGTTTTAGCACTCGATTAAGTTGTGAAGGTAGCCAAGACTTTCACACTAGATGACTTTGGTTACATTTTAATAAAGGGATTGTCTTACAATTTTCTATGCTATTTTAAAATCTTAAATATAACAATCTTATTGTTTTATAGTAAAGCAAATTAAATTACAATCTTGTTCATTTTTAGGCATGAGTAGGCCTTCAGAAATGTTCTTTTTATTATTAATTATACTCTTTTGGAGACTGTGATAGTAATTTTAAGAATGTAAAAATCAATTTTCACAAATTCAGACAGTTCCCACATTTTATTATCATTTGAATAAAATATAGTTTTACATAATCCATACAACAGAAACTCTATATACACCATAACCTTATATCTTTCTGATTTACTTCTTTCAGCTCACCCTTTTATTTCATTCTATTATTCTTCCATTTTCCTTGCCCACCCTTCCTCTCTTCTTCCTTCATTCTGTCTTCAAAGGCTAATAAAGCAGGAATAAATAAAACTCTCAAAAACTGAAATCTAGATGCTCATAGTTTTACAGAAGTATTTATTCCAAAGTTTGTTGACTACTTAAATTAATACTGATAAGAAACCAGTAAGGTAAAGAGAAAGAAAAGTGGAATTCAAGAAAAAAAGAAGACAGAAAATCGTCCTATAAGGAGTGCACTTAGGCACTGAGAGAGAACTTTTCTTCCCTCTAAAAAAACAAAAGCAAGTTTTGGATACTGAGATGCACTTTCTCTCTCTTCCCAATATTGTTTTAATAAAAATCTTTAGAGCAAAGGGAAACTGTACACTGTGCATGAAAGAGTCAGAAATAATTAAAAATAAGCTTCCTCATTTTGTAATAATTATTTTTGTAGAGCATGTATTATTAATAAGGCTTATGTAATATGTATCAGAAAAGTAAGCAAAAACATGTAGAATAAGGATGCAAGTCATAACGATATCAGGAAGTTAGTTAAGCTTATCAGGTCTGACATATACAAACACTATACAACAAATATGAGCTGATAATTATTACAAATTAAAGCTTCACTTTCACAGGAGATAACATTGAACATAACTTCAATTTTTATTCAAAACCATGAAAAATAAGTTTATTGCAAAATTAGCAAAATGCTTACCTATAAGCTTATTTGATTTTTATTTACTGAAACTGTGACAAGAGTATATTAATTTTAATTTTTCTGATTAAATTTTTAAGTGTTACTACATATACATACACATATATATATAGTATATATGCCATGCTTGTTTCTCTGAAAAAAGTATGGCATCACTAGAGTATCTAAATGCTTAGCTCTCTATCACCAAAACCGACAGTTATCATTCAAAAGAAAACTTTTATTATTAAACTAAATATATTTTAGAAATGCTGACTAAAAATTAAAATGTTTAGGTTCTCAAAGAGAGGTCACATAGGAAACAAGTTTTACAGGCATTATAGGATTAGAAAGAAAGAGATTTAGAAATCACATACTCTATTTAAATAGATGGTCAGAAAACACAATGTAAGTCTCCTAACAAAATTTTCAATGAAACTAACGAAATGTCAATTCTAATGAATATCTGGGGTAATGGCTTTCAATAGCAGCAACCCCACGTAATCATGTATATTACTTCTATTTTTCTTAACTTTCCTTCTTTACAGTACTACTTCTTACCAGTAGGCAGCACTATTACATCTTTTACCTGCTAACAATGAGAATGTCACCCAAAGCCATCTGTAACTTATTACATATTATCTGACCTTTGCTTGCATTTTAGCCTCATTATTTTGGCTCCATGCTATTTATCTCACAGATACTCTTTCTTTCCCAGAAGAAAAATTCAAGCTAATAATAAAACATCAAGCAATTGGGGTATAGTATGCATGAACATCTAAGAGGGAGTGTGTAAGTAAAAGATATTTCTTTACAATAGTTATTCTTTATAATAATTGAAAAGAAACTTAAATAAAATATAGTATGAAATCATTTGATTAATTGAATTTAGTATTGGAGGCTTTTCTTTTCTAATGTCATATAGCACTAAACTTGCTTTCATGATATGTATTATTGACCTTGATAATAAAGTATTCGTTATATCTATAGACTTCCTTTTTCATCAAATCAACATGAAACAAATTATTTAAAGATCTATACACACTTATATGGAAAATCTATAATAACATTTTCAAACATTTTATATTCTACAACTTAATTGTAGGCAGCATTCACTTGACAGAACCCATCCTACTCTAACCCAAATTATTATTTTCTTCTTCATCAAAAAGCACTTAAATGTAAAATAGTCCAACATCAAAATATATTAAGATAAATTCTTTGGTTCCTTCACTAACTAATCAGAGATACACAGAAAAGAACCTTTTAAGTTTAATGATACCTGCTCATTAAATGATGCTAAACACTAAAATACCACGAACAGCAGGGAATTTCAGTTTACATTAGAGAAAAAAAATAAAAGGATAAAAATGACTGAAGTTGGTCAGTTCAAGCTGATAGGGCACTTCAAATGAATAACAGAAGAATAAAAGAGACACTCTAGGTTAAATTAGGTTCTCCTATTCCTTTTCCTGAAAGTGCTTAACTTCACAAATTTTATTTGAATTAGCTAACGTGCCAAAATCAAAGTAGATAGAAAGTTAAACAGGCAACTACACGTCACAGTAGTTTACCTATTATACAAGAGATAAAACCTTAATCACCTTAAAAAAAAGGTGATTCTGGTTTTTAAATATGTAGTTTCATTTTTTTCTTTGAAGTCACTGAAGTGCTTTATTTCTAAGAAAACAACACATTGAAGATAAAACATATATAAGCTTCAGATGAATGGGTTTGTTTATACAATATTATTCCTTCATATATATGTGAATGATTTCTCCTTCCAAAAACTTAGAGGTGATATTCTCAATAAACCATTATATGTAATTAATCTGAATATACTGTCCAATATTTATTTCACATACTGTTTAAGAGGCTGGCGCGATAGCACAGCAGGTAGGGCATTTGCTTTGCACATAGCCAGCACAGTTGACCCGAGTTCAATTCCTCTGCCCCTCTCAGAGAGCCCAACAAGCTACCAAAAGTATCTCACCCACAGAACAAAGCCAGGCAAGTTACCCATGATGTATTCGATATGCCAAACACAGTAACAAGTCTCACAATGTTACTGGGCCCACTTGAGCAAAATTGATGAACAACAGGAGGACAGTGACAGTGACTGTTTAAGAGGATTTTTCCATTGGTCTGTAACTTTTGACTTAGAATTCTCGTTTACCTAAATCACAGAATTTTTCTTGCTTGAATCATATTTCCAAATTGTTATTTACATTAAAATATCCCTTTGTTTTTGAGTATGCTGTGTACAATTTTATAGTATTAAATTCATATAATTGAATTTCAAATACTACACTGAAATTTATAATGCCATATGTTTGGACACTACTGAAAGACCAATGGAGGAGACAGAGAAATCCTGCCATGAAAAATCTGAGAGATGCGACTTTGACCTAATCCCTGGAGGGTCTCTGAGATAATTCAAGTGGAGGAGCATATGTGTGAGGCCGTTAGTCTGATCTCCACAGCACATGCTCTCCTGAGCCAAGTCAGGTGCAACCCTTATTGGCCCCTGTCAGCAAAGTGTCAGCAAAGTGGCCCTGTGGCCGCTCAGTTTTAGTTGCTATAAAATATAAATCAAAATGTAATTAAAAATAAATGACTTATCTGAAAGACTATTGGTTTCTTCTAGTTTCAATATGCAAAAATCACACTGATGAGAAAAATTAGGCTAATAGGGGAAAGGTGATTTGCAAAGATAAATATTAATATTATGTAAGAAGAAAAATAAATAAAAGAGTAGTACTGGAAAAATATTAAGTTTATGGCACTAAGTCAACGCACATAATTTTTTTAGGGCATGGTTTTAAAAAAGGTAAGGGACTTGTTTTCTCATTTTATGCAGATAAGCCTTTGAGTATGCTCAGATCAGGACATTCCAAGAATCATCACTTAGACTTACAGATGATTTCAAGCTAAGATCATCCAGGTTCTACAGGCTACTGAGAAAAGAAAGAAAGGAAGGAAGGGAGGGAGTAACAGAGGGAAGGGAAAAAGAAGAGAGGGAAGGAGGGAAGAAGGGAGGGAGGGAGAAAAGGAAGGAAGAGGGAGGGAGAAAAGCAAGGAAGAGGGAGGGAAGGAAGGAAGGAAGGAAGGAAGGAAGGAAGGAAGGAAGGAAGGAAGGAAGGAAGGAAGGAAGGAAGGAAGGAAGGGGTTTTACTCAGAATTAGGTTATTTATGATCAAATATACAATCAAATATATATCAATATGACAGAAAAAATATTACCTAACTAGAACATACAGTTCTATCAATAACTCTTCCCCATTGTGTGGGCCCACCTTCTTTGCCTTTAAAACCCTGACACCTACCTCACTGATTGGTTGTGCTATGGACACATACATGTTTTGCCTCATCTACTTTAGGATCTATGTCTAGATTCTGCTTGCATATATAATTAAAAGTCTGTTATTTTCCCCTATTCTCATCATTTTTTTAATTGCTCACCTCTGTTGTAAATGTCACCATTCCTCCCACCAAAATTCCCACTACCAAAATCCCTTCTTTCATCCACCTCTGTCTCAGTTTTTCCTTTGCTTTTCACCAAATCTAGGGTCTAATGCTATTGTTTGTAGATAGTGACTTTGCTTGAGTCTTTCATAAGACACACAGGAGTGAAACCAATGAGTAATGAACTCCTATTTCCTTAATAATCTCACTTTAATCACCATATGATCTACCCATCTTGTCCCTAAGAGCAATTTCATCTTTATTGCAGGGCAGTATTTCATCAAATTTACAGTCCAGAACTATTTTATCTAGTCTTCATTTCATGAGGCATTTAGGTTAACTTTGTATTCTGGTTGCTCAGTTTAATGATTCTTTTGGTTGCTCGGTTTATGTCTGCAAATGTGCTTTAAGTTGATGCCTTCATATCTTTAGGACAAAATTGCAGGAGTATTATTGATGGGGGCTAGAGCTATAGCACAGCGGTAGGACGTTTGCCTTACAAGCGGCCAACATGGCCGACCAGAGTTCGATTCCTCTGCCCCTCTCGGAGAGCCCGGAAAGCTACCGAGAGTATCTCGCCTGCACGGCAGAGCCTGGCAAGCTCCCCGTGACGTATTCGATATGCCAAACACAGTAACAACAAGTCTCATGATGGAGACATTACTGGGCCCGCTCAAGCAAATCCATGAACAACGGGAGGACCGTGACCATTATTGATGGATGACATGGAATTTCCATTTATATATGTATATATATGGAATTTCCATTTATATATGTATATATATGGAATTTCCATTTATATATGTGTGTGTGTATATATATATATACACATTGGGCCCGCTCAAGCAAATATATATATATATGTATGTATATATATATATTAGAAAATTCTATATTGTTTTCCATAGTGATTTTGTCAATTTCTTATGCAAGTAATTTGATTCCTAAGTAAGTCTGAGAATAACACAGAGAGTTATAGAGAAATTTCTTCTTGACCCCTTAAACAAAAATAGAAACATTTGGGAAGCATATGCATTTTGGAAGCATAATGACGTTTTCTCTTAAATAATGTAATAGTTTCATTAATTTTTCCCTGAATATTCCTACACAATACTGGAATCTACTATATTAGTCTTAGGATCAAAAAATATGTGTTTATTTTTTTGCTTTAGGGAAAAATGTATTTCAAAATTTCGAATACATGAAAGCTAATGTTACTGAACAACTACTGACTCAACAACAAAGTCAAAGGACAAAGTAAAATTCATGAAGACAAGCAGAAAATGAAGACATACTCCATCAAAACCTATTGGATGGGGGACTGGAGCGATAGCATAGCGAGTAGGGCATTTGCCTTGCACGCAGCTGACCCAGGTTCGATTCCCAGCATCCCATATGGTCCCCCCGAGCACTGCCCAGGCGTCATTCCTGAGTGCAGAGCCAGGAGTAAGTACTGAAAACTGCTGGAACAAAACCAAACCAAACAGATGTCATTTCTACTGTGCTTTTTTGTACCCCCAGTATATATTCCAAGAAGTGGTATTGCTGGGTCACATTGCTCTAGCTATAAAATAGCTATATATATATATATATATATATATGTGTGTGTGTGTGTGTATATATATATACATATATATATATATAATAGCTCTATTGCTAGTTTTTAAGGAATGCCCATATAGTTTTCCAGAAAGGCTGGACTAGTCAGCATTCCCACAAACAATAAAAGAGAGTTCCTTTCTCCATGCATCCACACCAGCACTGGTTGTTCTTGTTCTTTTTGATGTGCCCCAGTCTCTGATGTGTAAGATGATATCACATTTTTGTTTTTACTAGTGATGTAGAGCATGTTTTCATGTTCCTTTTGGCCATTTGCATTTAATATTTTGAGGAAGTTTCTGTTCATTTCTTCTCCCCATTTTTTGATGAGGTTGAAGGTTTTTATCTTGTACAACTCTACTAATGTCTTTTATATACTTGATACTAACCCCTTATCGAATTGGTATTGGGTAAATAATTTTCCGCATTCAGTGGGCTCTCTCTGTACCTGTATGATCATTTCAGTACTGTTTACAATAGTTAGAATCTGGAAACAACCCAAGTGCCCAAGAACAGATGACTGGTTAAAGAAACTCTGGTACATCTATACAATGGAATACTATGCAGCTGTTAGGAAATATGAACTCATGCAATTTTCTTATGAGTGGATGGACATGAAGAGTATTATGCTAAATGAAATGAGTCAGAAAGAAAGGAACAGTCATAGAATGAGTGCATTCATTTGTGGAATATAAATTAACATAATATGAGATTAACAACCAAGGAAACAATAGAGACAAGGACTAGGAAGATTGCTCCACGGTTGGAAGTCTGCCTCATGAGCTGTGAGAGAAGCAGCTGGGATAGAAAAGGTGTCACTAAATCAATGAAGGTTGGAGGGATTGCTCAGGCTGCAAGTTGCTGAAAGTAGACTAAGGACCAGACATAATGGCCTCTCAGTATCTATATTTCAAACCATAATATTCATAAACAGAGAGAGAGCAAGAGAGAAACTTGTTTTCCATAGAAGCAGGGGGAGGAGTGGGATGGGGGAGAAATACTAGGGACATTATTGGAGGAAAATGTACACTGGTGGAGGGTTGGGTGTTTGATCATTTTATGACTGGAACAAACATGAAAGCTTTGTAACTGTATCTCACAGTAGCTCAATAAAAATAACTATATTACTAATAAAAACTTTAAAAAATAAAGATAGACATGTCTGTCCGGAGGGGAAAGGGTGTTGCCCCATTCGCCCTCTCCTCTCTGGAAAGAAAGATGGCGGTCGCATGGGAGCCTTGTGGACAGCAAGTATGAGCCGGGGGTGTGGGGGCGACTAAAACCTCATGGGAAGGGGGCCGTTTCGGTCCGCCCTTCACGCCCTACTGAGGCCACCAGTTGCCCCCCACTAGCGGCTCCCCAGCACGGCCACGACTCCAGAACACAGAAACCAATTTCTTAACTATCTGACTTTCAGTAGAAATACTTCCAGGGTCAATAGGTAAAATAGCAGAAATCCAAAACCAACATTTAATTCTTGAACCCAGCTGTAGAAAGCAAATCACTTCACAATACTTTTTCAGCATGTCTGATTTGGGGGGGTAAACTCTAAATAATAGTGGTGAATCTTTTATTGAAACAGTGAATCTAATCAAAGCAGATAGAGTGTTAACTAGAATTCATCTGCCTCACAGGGACTGGGAGGGGTGGGGGTGGGGTTTTATTGGGGTTCTTCATGGTAAAAAATAAGTATTGGTAAAGGGAAATGTGTTTGATATTTGCATGACTGAGACCTAAACCTGAAAGCTTTGTAACCTTTCCCACAGTGATTCAATAAATAAATAAAAAAATAAAAAAAGAAAAAAGAAAAAAAATAAGGATAGAACAGGACATAATAAAGGCCATTTATGATTAACTCACAACTAATAATCATACTAATGGTGAAAAACAAAAAGGTCTCCCACCGAAGATCAAGTATAAATATATTCATTCTCACAAATATTATTCAGCATAATATTGAAAGGTAAAGGTAAAGGCCCTCCCGTTGATCGTCGATTTGCTCGAGCGGGCCATTCAAATCAATTTGGCAAGAAAAGTAAATAACCCAAATGACACTGAAAACAAATGATTATTACTTGCGTATAAGATAATATACACAAGACATTTAAAAATTACACTGATAAACTGTTAGAAATAATGAAAGCAATACAGTACGAGCGTACAAACTTAATATACATAAATGTGTTCTGTTTCTATACTCAAACAACAAAGTAGAAAATAGAGAAATCAAAAAATCAATTCCATATATAACTGCATACACACAAAAATCATTCCAAGGTGCCAACAAATAAATACAAAGGACTTGAGAAAGTACTACAGGAGGACAATCAAGACATATCAGTTCAAATTATGAAAGACAGAAAGAAGTTGAATACTTTGTGCTCAAATTACAAATATTGATATTGCTAAAATGACATCTTCCAAAGAGAGTCCAATATAGATTTAATAAAATTCATATAAAACCTGCAATGCATTATTCAAGAAAATAGGAAAATGTATATTGAATTCATATGAAACAGCAGAAGACCCTAAATATTTTAAAAGAAACCCTTGGAATAAAAGGATGTATCATGCTCGCCAACTTCAGACTACACTCTATAATGTTACTTATCAAAACAGTGTGGTATTGATTTAAAGCAGACACACAGATCACTGGAATAGAATTAAAAATCTAGAAACAAACAAAAACATATATGGACAGTTAACTTATGATTTAAAGAAAAGACAAATGCATATAGCAAATACTGTTTTGGGAAAAATGGATAGGATATACAAAAGTTCATACTTTTGTGGTCTGGTACTATCTCACACCATGCACAAGATTTAATTCAAAATTATTAAGGACTTGTGTGAAAAAACATGTGATCTTAGAGAATATAGAAGAAAACAGAGGACACTCTAGAACACTGGCCTCAGTGAGAATTTGAGGGTTTGACTCTAAATTTATATCAGGAGAATGCAGAATGCAGAACTTTGTGACCTTGAACTCTGGGCTCAACAGGACCAAGGAGCAGAGATCCCCTGCCTGCTTCCCCTAGTCTCCAACAATCCAGGGATCACATCCATAAGCCATCTCCTGCGATAATCTCATTGGCCACCCTCAAGAATTCACAGCTGCTTCTCCCAGAAGGGAGCATAAATTGAGGCCCCATAACCATGCCACCAGACTCTGCGCCAGGCTGTTTTCACGCAGAGCGCCCCAGAGGGGGGTGGGTGAGAGCCCTTCTCACCTCAAGGGACCCAGCCCTGGCAGCCGACTTCCACTAACCAATCGCCATTACGCTCTAGGCTCTTTCCACAAGCTCGGGCAAGCCTCACTTATGAGTGAACATATTCCTGGACCACACGAGTGTCATGTAGGCAACAAATCATAGAGGGGAAATATATATATATATACATATATATATATATATATATATATATATATCACTGTCACTGTCCTATAGTTGTTCAGTTGTTCATCAGTTCGCTCGAGCGGGCACCAGTAGCGTCTCCACTGTGACACTTGTTACTGTGTTTGGCATATCAAATACATCATGGTTAGCTTACCAGGCTTTGCTGTGCTGGTGAGATACTCTTGGTAGCTTGCCGGGCTCTTTGAGAGGGGCGGAGGAATTGAAACTGGGCCGGCCAGGTCGGCCTCTCGGAGAACCTGGCAAGCTCCCAAGAGTATCCCGCCAGCATGGTGAAGCCTAGCAAGATACCTGCGGGATATTTGATATGCCAAAAGCAGTAATAATAAGGGGTCTCATTCCTCTGACCCTGAAAGAGCTTCCAATATGGCAGCGTTGGGAAAGACAAGTAAGGAGAGGCTGCTAAAATCTCAGGGCTGGAATGGAGGTGTTACTCTCGCCCACTCAAGTAACTCAATGAATAACGGTGATACAGTGACAGTGATATCAGGAGAAATAAAAGTAAATAATTTTTAAATGGATGACATTAAACTGAGACCCGTTAGCAAGCAAAAATAAAATATTAAGACTAAAAGCAGGTGCACGGATGCTGGTTCAATGTGCTAAAGCGCATGGCTGGGAACCCTAGGTATGATCCCTCACACCACTACATGGTCCCCTGAGCAGTGACAGAAGTGACCACTGGGCACTGACCTCGGAGTGGACCATAAGCACTGCTAAGTGTGGCTCCCCATTTGTTTCTGATTCCTGTATTTAGAGAAAAGTTGTACAAAGTGTACACAAAACACAATGTATATTCACCTCACTTTACTATATCCTAATACATTCCCAAACAGCTGCTAATAAGAAAATATAGAAGACTGAGCTAGTTACTTAAAAAAATCACTAGTGACAGGCCCATAAATAGCTCAAAGGGCTAATGGAGCCCAGGTTTTATCTCAGACATCATATTTTCCTGTAACTACTGCTGCTGATTGTGGGTTTCATACAACAAAATGAACCCTTTTTTCATTTTCACAGGGGAAGTTTCTCTTGAAAATGTTCACACATTCCCTTGCTCCCCTCACCAACCTGTCCCCCTTGCTCCCATTTTCTATCTTGTTTATATGCTGATGTTAAACTGCTCAGGACATTTAGTCTTGGATCTATTATTTTTTTTTTACTTTATATTCCCAGTTTATCTAATTTTTATTATAATCGAACTTGTTTTTCTATTTTGTGGTTCCTTTTGTCTGTTTAAGAAGCATTTCCATGAGTCAAGATTAAATTAATATTTGCATAATTTTCAGCCTGATATTAGTGACTCTGATTTTACATTTAATTAAATATGTTAAGAGTCTCTCATATTTTTGAAAACTGAAACTTTTTAATGCAAATATATAATTTACTCAAGACTTTTATTGGAAATCTATCCCCTGGCAGCTGTTTAGAATTCTTTTCTTATTATACGTTAATTTTAAATGAAAGGTCTATATTTAGGGAAATATCTATTCTACCTTCTTCTTCCCCAACACTTCTTGGTTAATACAATCACTCTCTAACCAATTTCTTGAAAATGAAATGAAACTTTTGCACGTTTGCATTTTCTTCTCTCACTTTATGCCTAGAAACTGTTAAAGACAATTTCAACTTCCAGAATTTCTCACCTGAATTCTTGGTGATCCGCTCCAACTATTCTTGTTTAATCCAGCATTTACTCTAGTCTGTTCTACTGAATTGTCTCCCAATTGTTAGCCCTACCATGCTCTTATAAAACTGACTGAAGAGCTGGGATTGTGGTTTAGTGATAGCCTAAACCCACACCCACAAAGAAAAATAATTTTTGGAACAAACAATATGATTCAGAGTGCTGAGCACATAATTAACATGAGGAATGCCTGGGTTCTATGCTCAGTGACACATGGTCTCCTCAATACTACCTGCCCCTAATTATGCTGGATGTGACCCCAAATAATAATTCATGTATATAGTATCACTGTAGCACTGTCCTCCCATTGTTCATCGATTTACTCGAGTGGACACCAATAATGTCTCTATTGTGAGAACTGGTTGTTACTGTTTCGGGCATATCGAATATGCCACTGGGAGCTTGCTAGGCTCTGCTGTGCGGGCGGGATATTCTTGATAGCTTGCCAGACTCTCTGGGAGGGACAGAGAAACTGAACCCGTGTTGGCGACATGCAAGGCAAACGCCCTACCCATTATGCTATCACTCCAGACCATATATAGATATAGATATAGATATAGATATAGATATATAGATATATAGATATATAGATATATATGTATATATTAGCTTTAAAATAATTATGAAGGAGAGGTTATTAATTATTATCTATTCATTACTATAAATCTTAATATATTTATACAGTCTTCATCAAATCTTATTTCAAAGTAAATACCTATTTTACTGATTTAGACTCCTGAAATGTATATAAAGGATTTTAGATACTTTTATTCTAATGAGGCTCTCTCACCTAGAAAGCTGTTTTTCTTTAATCTAAAAAGTGAAATTCAGACCTCACCACCTAGTTTTCAAGGTGCTAAATATTTTGTTTCAAAACTCACTTCCCTCTTCTCTCAAAATATTTGCCTCTAAGGTTTGAGCCACTATTTATTTTTCTAAGGACTTGCTCCTGTCTTTTCTCTTCCAGAATACCTCAATTCCCTTTTCATTTATTATTATGTACTTCAGGTGTCTAGTTGGAATCTTTAATCCTATCAAGAAAAAAAAAATGAGTAAAGGTAAAGGTAAAGGCCCTCCCGTTGATCGTCGATTTGCTCGAGCGGGCCCAGTAACGTCTCCATTGGAGACTTTTGTTGTTACTGTGTCTGGCATATCGAATACTCTCGGTAGCTTGCTGGGCTCTCCGAGAGGGGCGGAGGAATCGAACTCGGGTCGGCCATGTTGGCCGCGTGTAAGGCGAACGCCCTACCCGCTGTGCTATCGCTCCAGCCCCTTATAGTATATCTGCAAAAGGTACAAAGATGGCTTTATCTGAATTACTACATTAAGTTTATCAACCTAATGTTTCATTACCACCAACTATTTAGTAGATATTTCTTACAAATAAAAAATTCTCCCTATTTCTCAAGATCAAGTTTCACAGGACAGTGAAACTTATTAGCATCACCCAATATTGCTGTCTCCTATTAAGTTTAGTCACTTGTCATATTAAGGTCTTATATTCCTGAGAGTCCAATTCAGAATCACACATAGTATATCTCAGGGCCCAGCTGAAAAGTTCTTTGATTTCTTTCATATTTATGACCCAGACATACTTGAAGATCACAATTATGAAATTTTATAATTTTTCTTTAATTTATATATTTCTCTGCTTCTTTCTGACAAGTTTTAGGTTATGCATCCTTCGTAGACTTAACACAAAACAGTCCCCAGATTACTCACTATATATAAGGTAATACATGATTTTGCACATCTCTTTGCTTATGGTTAAAAAGTGTTATATTTTTGGTTAAAGTGCTATTTCTCTAATTTCTCTCTGTACTGTTAATCTTTTATCATCTCCAATTAATAAATATCTGGGTGAAATCATTTGGGAATGGTATCAACAGCTCATTACTGCAGTCCTCATCCAACTTTCAGTGTCTATGTATGGATGGATGTCAATGTGTGATTTTGTATAAACAAGTATTTTTTCTGTTCTATAATTTATATTTAGTTTATAACTGATTTCCTTTATAATTGAATTTATTTACTTCAATGCTCCAATGGTCTCCATTTTAACCAATAGAAGCCTTTTCAAAAAAAACTTTGCTTCCATGTCTTTATAGCATATTCCCATCATTTTCAAAGTATTTCCTTGTTTTCCGGCATAATAAACTCCAAGCTCATTGTGTCACTTCCCAACACTGGTTACACAAAGAAACATTTCTACAAAGAGTTGAGTTTTCTAAAATTTGAGTCCTAGAAGATTTGATTCTTAGAAGCGCTAAATCTTCTTGGGTCTTGCTATTTCTAGTACTTCTCAGAAGACAGAGCTAGACAACATATGTAATTGTGGCTGAAAGTATATCAGTTTATATAAATACCCTGAATTCCAACAATAAATGATTTGTTGAAGTTTCCTTCCTTTCCATATATATGTATATATATGTGCTCAAATATCAGAATATTGACTTCCATATTCTAGCTATGTTAACTAACAGTAATTATATGTAAGCACTTTCATATATTTGTCACCATTATTGACCTGCTTGGGTGGTAACATCTTCCATACTGTATTCCAATAACCACCTGAGGCTACACATCAACATGGTTGTCTTGTTCATGAGACTGAGAATAAGTTATATAATAATAATTTTTATTATTATATAGCAATAATAATAAACAATAATATCTACTTAGGCTCTGGAAGTGTTCACATGTTTTTGATCCTATACCTTACATAGGGTCTTGTCAGAAGAACCTAGTCATTATTTTTTTGAAAATTCTGAGTCACTTTCTTGGATCCTTAGAAAACCACATAAATAATAGGTCACACAGTCTCAGTCTATACAAAAATTATTACTGGGCTGCATTTTAGATTAGAGCCCTTATAGTAAAATGACATACTAAAATAAATTTCTATTGATAAGCACTATCCTATACACATACTATAATATGGTGTGAAGAGATTACTATATCACTTAAGAAATGACTCTCCTTCACTGCTGGTGGGAATAATGACTGGTTCAGCCCTTCTGGAAAACAGTATGGATGGTTCTCAAAAAATTAAAAATTGAGCTCCCATTTGGCCCACCAATATCACTCCTGGGAATATATCCCAGAGAGGCAAAATAGTTGAAATGACATCTGCACTTCTCTGTTCATTGCTGCACTGTTCACAATAGCCAAAATCTATAAAAACCCCGAGTACCCAAGAACAGATGACTGGTTAAAGAAACTTTGGTACATCTACACAATGGAGTACTATGTAGCTGTTAGAAAAGATGAAGTCACGAAATTTACATACAAGTGGTACTACATGGAAAGTATTATGTTAAGTGAAATGACTCAGAAAGAAAGGGATAGACATAGAAAGATTGCATTCATCTGGGGAACATAAAATAACAAAATAGGAAACGAACACCCAAGAATGGCCAATATTAGTACCAGAAATTTTACTCCATGACTTGGAGGCCAACCACACATACTAGGGGAAAAGAGAGCTCAGATAAAGAGGGGAACACCAAATAAAGGTGTTGGGAGGACCCTCCCAGGATGGGAGAAGCATGCTGAAAGTGGACTGTAGACCAAACATGATTGCCACTCAATGTTTCTTTTGCAAACCACAACACCCAAAAGGAGAGAGAGTACAGAGGGAAATGCCCTGCCATAGAGACAGGGTGGGATGGGGGGGATGGAGGGGTGGGAGGGATACTGGGATTCATGGTGGTGGGAAATGGGCACTGGTGGAGGGATGGGTGTTTGATCATTGTATAATTGAAACCCAAGCACAAAAATGTGTAAGTCTGCAACTGTACCTCATGATGTCTCACTCTTAAAATTTTTTTTAATAAAAAAAAAGTGGCTGATAAATAGTATAGTGAGGCAGCTGCTTTCCTTGCATGAAGCAGATACATATTTGATCTCTGGTATCACAACTTGGTCCCGTAAGCACCATCCGTGATTCCTCAGTACAGTCAGGAGTAAACCCTGAAAACTGCCAGGTATGACCCCCAAATAAACAAAATACAGCAATTACTATGTGGTAGGGCAACTGCAAAGTAATAACAAGGAGAAGATAAATTTTATATATATATAAATTTATATATATATATAAATTTTAATGACTAGAACCGTCACTTTTCAACAAAATTACTTTAAATATTGATTATAATATTAAAACAGAAAATACTTAAGGGAAAAACATAAAAGAGCTTCTTTCTCAACATAAACAGTAAATGATCAGATAGAATAAACTATCACTTTAAGCCATTTGAACAGAAACATTACAGAATTGAAGTTCAGAAGTAGTTGCAAATATGGGACTAAGGGTTCCATTCCCTACACTGCAGAAAAAAAAGATGTTTTGAGATGCATAGTCACAAGTACCTAAAATGTGGCTCATCTGAAATTCAGCCGTGACTAATGGAAAGCCACCTGTCAAATAAGCTTAGGATCTGAGAAGTCCAGTTAATTCAGCAGTGAAGGAAAACTTTTCAAAGTGGTTAAAGTGAAATTTATATGATGTAAGAGATTTGAATAAACAGTTGGTAAACCAGAACATCTTGTCCAGGTACCTTTTGTGTATCAAGAGCATGAATACTGCATTTTTCTTTATCGTGTTATATGTTAAAGTATGATTATTTAATATTGGAACTCTATGAGGATATTTTAATATATTCTTTAACAAAGAACACTAGAAAGAGGCAATTCCATTTTAAAAGTTCTTTGTAGGTTTTGAATTTTTGATTCTTCTTACAGTACTCTAACATTCTCTATATCTGATTTTTTAACATTATCATTCCAACACAAGAAGTTTAATTGCTTTACCTTTTTTCACAGAAGAAACAAAGTCAGAGTTTTATTCAGTAATGGCACATTTATAATAAATTGCAGTGATTGTTTTCATTGCATTTATTGTGCATATTTTCAAAAAGTCTACAATTTTCATGATCACTTAGACTCACTCATTTAAAATGTTTTGTGTTTCTATCGAGTTTGCTAAACTTTAATGCATACTTATAACTTAGCCAAAATCCTGTTGTTCAGCATGTAGTGAAAAACAAAACAAAACAAACAAACAAAAAAAACACTGATTGATCAAGACCTCCTCTGTTCAACAACAACAACAAAAAAAATAAAAAGTAAAAAATTAAATAATAATTTATATTTCCAAGGCTTCCCCCAAAATAATGACTTGTATAGGTACTGGAAGAAGAAAATTATTTAAAAAAATTAAAACTGGTTCATGTATCTCAGGTACTGTCTACCATGTAATGACATCATCATTATACTTCGTGTTATGTCAGGATTGAAATGGAATGTAATTTCCTTGAGAAGAGAATAATCATTAGCCAAATGTTCAATGCACTAATGAAAATTTTGAAGATTAACATATGCTTTGCATGAAATTACTTTATTCTCTGAAATTTATGTGCTTTTAAATATTAGTTGAATAATATTTTGTAAGATAAGTATGCAAGAGATTGAATAAATGAATGAATAACTGGATAAGACTTGGATTAATACCTTATTATAGGATATATAGATTTAAAATATTTTTTTCTTTTTTCACTATATTGGCTTTAGGGGATTTTTTTTTGAGGATTGTGTGGTTGGGTTATTCCAAATTGTGCTCAGGACTTATTCCTGCCTTTCTACTTAAGGGATCACTTCCGGTCGTCCATATGTAGCAGCAGGGATTAAACCCTGGTTAGCCTTGTTCAAGAGAAACATCTTATGGGTTGTACTCTCTCTCTCTCTCACCCGCTAACCTTTGTATGGATTAATAGTATTTAAATTTCACATAAAATTAACTAGATGCTAAAATAAATACTTTTATTATGTGCTATAGAAGACTAGAAAACATGCTCGTCCGAATAATTTTTTGAACAAGCTATGTTGTCCACACTCTAATCATGTTATTCGTACATGTGAGGGAATCAGTAGAGAGGTTCAAGTGATGGAGCATATGCTTTGTGTGTGTGAAATCCTAGGTTCAATCCATGGTACCCACATGGCCTCCTCCCCCAACTACTGCCATATATGACTCTATTGACCCCTGAATACTGACCCCTCTATCCCAAAAATATGTACAGAGGAAAAAAATGGGGATGTGTAATCATTTTAATTATGCTTTCCTACATTGTTCAATTATTTCATAAGTGTGTACCTTGTGCTTTATTACAAAACATTAAGAATCTTTAGTGTCACCAGATGATGGCAAATAGGAAGACCTGAGATACAAATGGCTTGTGATATACAGACATTCAGAAATCACCTGAAGCCTCCGACACCCTTGAGTAGTGTGGCAGCTATCCTTCTATACATTTTCACCTTGGATTAGCATTTTCCTTTTGGGAAATTTCTCTTTATATTAACCATAAATATTGCACAGCACTAGATCCTCAAAGGTAAAAGCCACTGAAGTGAAGAAAGGAAGAGAGTGATCAGCTGTTCTGCTTTTCACCTCCCATGGTCATGCTCCTTGGCTCTTTGTATTACACAGTTACAGTTCAGGTAAAGTCTGGTCTCTAATGTACTTTTTAATTAATATGTATTATATATATAATACATATATATATATATATATATGTACTCTTAACTTCTGTAGCACTGTCTTCCCGTTGTTCATCAATTTGCTCAAGCAGGCACTAGTAACGTCTCCATTGTGAGACTTGTTACTGATTTTGGTATATAGAATACACCACAGGTAGCTTGCCAGGCTCTGCCATGTGGGTGGATACTCTCGGTAGCTTGCCGGGCCCTCAAACTAATATATATCTATATCTATATCTATCTATCTATCTATCTATCTATCTATCTATCTATCTATCTATCTATCTATAAAATATATAGAGAGAGCCCGGCAAGCTACCGAGAGGAGTACTTCACCCGCACAACAAAGCCTGGCAAGCTACCCGTGATGTATTCGATATGCAAAAAAAAAAAAACAAAACAGTAACAAGTCTCACAATTTGTTGTGAGACATTTACTGGTGCCCGCTTGAGCAAATTGATGAACAAGGGAAGACAGACAGGCAGACAGAGAGTTTGGGGGCCACACCTGGTAGTGCTCTAGGATCATTCCTGGATCTGGCTGAGGATTCACTCCTGGAGATGCTTGAGGGTTGTGGGGTTGCCATATGGGAAGCTAGGGATTAAACTGGGTCTGCCACATGCAAGATAAACACCTTTACATGCTATACTATCACTCTGTCTCTCCCCATGTAGTTCAAAGCAGCCTTTGACATATACCTAATTTTCCTCTCAATTCTACAATGTCTGCCTTTGGTAAACACCAAGGGGAAGAAAAGCTTACAAAAAACTTAAAGCAGAAAGAATGGGAGTCATTTTGCCTCCTGATTTCTCTCAAATTAGTTTTTTGTAAGACATTCTTTAAGGAAACTTACAGGGCTAAATATTACATTTTGGGTTATGCTCGTGTAAAATTTCATGAAGGAGAAATTGTAAAAAAAGATATTCACTTTATTGAGTGATAAGTAGTCATCAACAAAAAGTTATTAAAAGAAGGAAGAAAGAAAATATCAAAAGTAATAAACAATGCTTTGAAATCACCTACACTTAACAGAGGGCAAACTTGTGTCTGAAATAGAGTCAAGGCCAATGGCTCTTCCTTTAATTTTAATGTTAAGAATATACAATTCTGAGAATGACTACAGGTCAGTTTAAACTCTGTAATTAAATTTTAGCCATAGCAGAGCTGTTACTTTGACACTCTGACTACTTTCTGTTACCTATTGGAGCAGAAACCATGTATCATTCAAACTCCTTTAGTAAATACAACATTCCGTAGTTGGATGAACTTAAATTTAAGTATAATGAGGATATTCATAAAACAAGTCTTTGCACATAGACTTTACTCTTATGACTAGGATGCACACTACACAAATTTGATGCGAGCAATCAAAAAGAGAAAATTATTAAAACTGTCAGCAAAATATTTGTTACTTTACTTTACTCTCTCCTTACATTTGTTTTCTCTCCATTTCCTTTTCTCTTTTCTCCTTTCTGCACGCTACCCCTCTCTTTCATCCTTTGCTCTTCTGAGATCATTTCTCTTTCCTTCTTTTTTTTTTATAGTTTAGGTAGCATGGTTACGATCATGCTAACTTTCATTCTTTAATGAACAAAATCATTGTGCCTTCCAAAAGCAGTGGTGAAGTTGTTTCAGCTTTAAGTTGAATTTATTTAAAATCTTCAACTGAGTTAGCTGAGTTTTTTATTTCCCAGTGCTGAAGTTGAATTGAGAGCCTTGTACATGTGACAAAACTGAATTACCATGCAACTATATCCTTATCTAAAGAAGGCTTTTTTGGGAAAAGGGAAAAGAACAGACAAAGAGGCACTGTTTGGGCTCTCCCTGTAAACAATAAATAGGTATGCATTCTAGACAAATGCAAGCATGCAAGCACATGAGCCAAAGGTATATGGCACAAAAAATGGTATAGAAAAGTTCACTAACTGAGACAGCAACTGAATGGAAAAGAGATAAACAAGGGCTTTATGTTTTATTCCCAGTACAATGGAAGTCACTGAATGACTTTAATACAATATCAGTTTCTATATATAATTTTTTAACTCGCCAGTATGGCTGATGTGAAAGAAACAATTAAAAATAGTGAAATTAAAAGGGAAGAATACACTTAAGGGATGACTACAATTACCCTGGAGTTCAGCACTCTCTTGCCTGATCAGAAACCAGAAGGCCCCAGAGAACTGTCTGGTTCAGAGGTTCCCAAACTTATTGAGCTCACCATGCCATTTTCAGAATAACAAAAACACTCAGCATTTCCCTGGAAATTTCTCTTTTTTAAGGAGCAAAACGCAGTGCCCGCCCCCCCCCCCCCCCCCCGCCCGTTCCCAATTGCAGGCATGGCAATTTTTTCACCCCTGGATTAGTACGTGGTGTAGATTATCCCCCACTTTGGGAAACACTGACTTGGAAAAGCAAAAACATATCCTTATTGCTGTTGTATTGTGAATCTATGTCTTTGAAATATTTGGCAGAAGATATAAATGAACTTCCAAAAGAAATACTCAAACGCCGACTAGCTCCTCTCATGTCATAGGCTCACAATTCATGATGGGTAGAACAGACTTTTGAAAGCTGGTTAGCTGCTATGTGTAAGTAATTGCCATTCCTACACTTTTCTTAGGCCTATTTTTTATTTCCCACAATAACTATACTTACTCCTCTCCTGGGCTGAAGCGATAGTACAGTGGGTAGGGCCTTTGCCTTGCATGCGGCAGACCCGGGTTTGATTCCTCCATCCCTCTCAGAGAGCCCGGCAAACTACCGAGAGTATCTCTCCCGCTGGCAGGTCCTGGCAAGCTCCCCGTGGCATATTGGATATGCCAAAAACAGCAACAACAAGTCTCACAATGGAGATTTTACTGTTGCCTGCTAGAGCAAATTGATGAACAACAGGAGGACAGTGCTACAGTGTTACTCTATCCTAAATGGTAGTTGGAATACCTCAAAATTCTACTTTTCTAACTGAACTAAAACTTGTCAGATATTTTTGACGTAAACACCTTACCACAAAATGTTCAATGGATATTTATGTTGGAGTTGCTTTGTTTTTGTTTGGGGACAATACTGACAAGTGCTCAGGGGTTGCTCCTGACTTAGTGTTCAGGAATTGCCCCTGGCAGTGCTCAGATAACTTGGGTCAGGATTGAACCCATGACTGCAATATGCAATGAATGTGCTCCAGTCCTTTGAGCTAGCTCCAAGCCCTCAGTAAAATTTCTGAGAATACTTCAAACTCTGTACTTCTATTGTTGTATTTATTTTGAAATATATTTTGAATACATATCACATGATTATATAGGAATTGAAAAAAATTGCCACAATTTATCCTTTCCCTAAATATTAAGTTTGTTTTGGACAAACATCAAATTTATTTTCCGCATTTCAATAACAGTAAATTAAAAGTTGTATTAATAATAGCCAATTGGGAGCAAAGGGAATTTTCAGCATCTATGCTGAATATTTTATATTAACATAAAAACCTAACAATTAACCTGTTTGGTTCTAATAACAATAATCAGAGAAAACTGAGATTTTATTGAGATTATAGTATGTCTGAATTCCTGGGTATCATGTATGACCCCTCATACCTTGAACCTACTTTGCCTCTTCAAGTTTCTCACAATTCATCCAGTTTCTAATTTGAATCTATGTAGTCTATTATTTTTCTAAATATGCCACATGCTTCTAAAAATTTATCTAGGTATGCAAAATGACTGTGCATCATTAAATATTTAAGAGTCTTAAATAGTGCCTGGAAGGTGTCATAAATTCTTTTCTTTTTATAAAAAATAATTGATGGTAGGTAACATTTGTCCTTGGATACTATATTGAGTTCTGTCACCCATTTTTCTTATTGATTTACTTTTATTTTCTTTTTGGGTCACACCTGGCGATGCACAAGGGTTACTCCTGGCTTTGCACTTAGGAATTACTCCTGGCAATGCTCGGGGGACCATATGGGATGCTGGGAATCGAACCCAGGTCGGCCTCGTGCAAGGCAAACACCCTACCCGCTGTGCTATTGCTTCAGCCCCTGTCACCCATTTTTCTTAAGTCCCTTACAGTAACTCTATGAAACTTTTTAGTTTGTAAGTAAGTAAACATTGAAAATGATATCTAAATCCTAGATGTCCTATTAGAAAAATTAAGGTATTACAAAGTTAACTTCAAAGAACTTAAGTGTGTTAGCATCTTTTTGAATCAGTGATTTTTATAAGTTCCCACTCAGATAAATGGACTTAAAAATGGCACATACAAAAAATAGAACTCTACTCAATTATAAAAGAAAATGAAAGTCTGTCCTTTGGAATAATATAGATGAAACTGAAGAGAATAATATTAAATAAAATATGTCAGAAGGAGAAAAAATTATCATGCTATCATTTGTTTTCCAACTACAAAGAAGTAAAGCATGGATAATGACAAAATCAGCAGAAAGAAACATGGAATTAGTTCTCAGAGTTATAGTTACTAGAGAGATAAATGGAATTGGTCAAAAGGAGAGAGGTGATAATGGACTATTTTCCTGTTGATTGTGGTATGCAACATAAACTTGGAAGTGACATGAAATTGTAATTTCAAAGCATATGTTCATAAAATATATTTACTTAAAGAAGATTACATCCCCCAAACCTTTCTGGATAGTAATCCCTTGATGCACCTTCATATCCCAGAGAGATGGATAACACGTAGAAATAAAAGAGAAACATGAAAATGTCACCTGAAAATCTCATAAAGTAATATCTATTTTGATAAATTATTTCTATATATGGTAAAACTATAAGACGCCAAGAGCTCTAAAGATTGCTATTATTCTTTAAGTGCTTTTGCAATGAAACTTTGCTAATGGTTTTATCTGTAGGCATTATTTTCTTCCCTTGACTCTGAGATCACCCCACATCTTTTAGCCAATAGAATGCACCAGACACAACTTTCAGGCCTCGCATCCTCTTGAAAGCCAGCACCCATTTCAAGAGGAATATGATATAAAGTTAAATGTTAAAGAATAGACATGGAGAGAGATCACTTACATGAAGTGACTAATACGACACCCAGCACATAGACACTGACATTGACTTGAAAAAGCTGCATCATGTTTGAGAACCTCTCTAGAAATCAGCCCAGCTGAAAATATGGGATCAGAAATGAGGTTCCTTCATAGAACCATGCCCAAATTCTTTATTTTCTTGTATCTCTTTAAAACCCTGATGTTGGAAGGTAACCACAAGGCAATGAAACTAAAACAGTCACTATATCAAGTAAACATTTAAGAAAATAAACTTTTTCACTAGGATCAGTCATTGTTATTTTGAGTCTCTGAAACATAGGAAGAGCATAAACTCTGGCTGCTAGAACAACTTAACCAAGTTTCCATAGTAAATGGCTAAAAGAGGATATAATACAATACTCACACTTTAGGCTATAAACCAGAATATATCCTTTGGAAGGGAAGAATAGAAAGAAGATAAAGGAACACATTTACTAATGGGAAAGGTTTGCTTTAAAATGATCAATGAAAAATCTATCAGACAGTATGGATTGCTTTGTTAATTCTGAATGATAGTACGGATGCTGACATTTTAGATTTCTCATCTGGCAGTCAGGTAAAACCCAGATTTTATATTCAACTTTTACCTGAAATGACCTGCCCCCCTCAAAAAAGTCATTTCAGGAATCCTAAAATTCCTACAAAAACTTAAAACATAACGTTGTATTTCTACTTTACTAGGCCCTCAACAATCTTCACCTACCTCGAATGCTCCCCTTCCCATTTCCTTGCAGTCTCATTTTCATTCAACTACTGATTTCACTGGAAACTGCACTGACCAATACAATCCTACTGAAACTCTAAACATTTGTTTACAGTTCCAGGCATTTGACAGGTCAAATATAAGACACAGACAGTCTTTAAATAAAACCAAACAAAAATATACTATCAATGTTTTGTATATTCATTCTTTTCTACTTTCGAGCCATTCCTGTGTGCTAGGAACTACAAATAAGAAGGCACAACCAAGACATTACACTGTGGCATGGGGAGACAAATGATTGCATTAAAATGATTGTAAGCCATGTAGAAAATGAATAATCCCCCAAGACAAGGTTATGGAATTTGTTATCTCCACTTACTAGAAACATCACGCATATCTTGATTCTCCCTAGTAAATAGAGACTGGAGTGAAACTGAATGGGCTGGACCACAGCCTAGTATGTAGAAGGAATAGGTTCAATCTCTGGCATAGCTTGGTCAGAACACAGTCAGGTGTGATAAAAAAAAAAAAAAAAAGAAAAAACATGGAAACTGTTGCAAACATTCTTCTACATAAAAACTCACCATGTACTAAGTCTCTAGCTGGTCATTTTGTCCAGTATAAATATTCAATAAAGTTAGGTATTTTTTATGAATTTAAAGCACATAATAGGGGAGCGGTAATACAGTGGGTAGGGTGTTTGCTTGCATGCGGCTGACCTGGGTTCAATCCCCAGCATCCAATATGGTCCCCCGAGCACCTTCAGGAGTAATTCCTGAGTGCAGAGCCAGGAGTAACCCCTGTGCATCGCTGGGAATGATTCAAAAAGCAAAAAAATGAAATTAAAAAGAAATAAACTATATAATAAATAATGGAAATGATGACATCTTTAATATTATAGTATGCCTAAGACCTCTGAAAAATGAAGAATTTTTTTACTCATTGAACCAAAAACTGATCAATAAATTAAAAAAATAAATAAGATCCAAGACTATTTCAATATTTTTATATTAATTTATGCTTAAAACAAATACTCCATAACTGCAAACTTATTGAGATGTATTGTGTTTATTTTTCAAATAGTATTCTTATAAGTTTTTACTTTAATCAAAATTTTCCTCGCATACAAAAAGGCTCTGTACTGTGTGCAATTATATTTTCTGCACTAATTATTCTGGTGGAACTGTGAAATGTCAAATGAAAATATAGTTAAGTAAGTGGTAAAATTGTTGCTTGTATCTAAAATATACACAAAGGAATGTAAATAAAATGAGAAACTACGGGAAAATGGGAAGATTAGTGGATTAGAAACTAGCAGGGCTACTGTAAAACAAAGTTATACATTTTATAATCCATGTTCCTTTTGGATAGCCACTTGAACTAGAACTTCAGTTCTCAGAAATATAATGCAGAGAATATGTATGCTACTGAGATGTTATAAAGCACAAATGAACAATGAATGTACATACCATAGGGACTCACATATTAACTAGCATGGAGATAATAGCTATAATCCTTAATGTTATTTTCAGTCCCAGGACAAACCTAATGGATTAATGACCCATACTTTTCTTATGCAAGAAAAGGGGAGAGACTTTCAATTAACAGCTGGTAAATTCCTAGAACAGAACAAAACAAAAACCTCCAAAAGATAAGGAAGATAGGAAGAAAAGAGAGGAAGAAGAGAAAGAAAAAGTTGAAAACAACTTTTGATTGACAAATTTATGTTTTTCCAAGTAAGAGAGGAAATGACTGAAACAACATTTTCTTTATAAAGTAGATTTCTGTTCTTGTTTTCAGTCTTTAGTGTCTTTTATGTTATTTGGTTTTGTTTTGAATTTTGGTCATAAACCACTCACTAAAGTTTATATTTCTCCACAGGGTTTAGGAATAACTGGATTCAATACTTTTGTGCAGTTAAACTTTCTTATTTTTTTCAACTTGAAATTGTTTTTTGATTCTATTAGTCCAGTTAGTATTATTACATTAATGTATGAAGGTAATTCTTTGAATGCATGTTTAAAAAAATAAAATTAATTAATGAATAAAGATATATACCAGAGATGCTTAACATTCTAAGAGCTCGTTTGGTTGAGAAATCTAGTTATCTATTCCTAGCCTTAACAATTTATTACAATTACCTGTTTCTTGAGAATATGTTTGCTTTATTTATATAATAAAAGCTAATAGTGGAATGATTATGGGATTTGAAACTGGATAGATTAGCAACAAATCCCTGACTTTTCAGTAACTGTTTTGAGAGAATTGATCAGGCATTCAACTCCACAGAATAACTGCATTAGTTTACAGAAATTGAGCAGAAATATCTCAAACGGAGTTGCAAAAAATAAAATGAGGACCAGAGGCATGGTACAATGGGTAAGACACTAGCCAAGATTGCGTCTGACCCAGGTTCAATACATGACACCCAATATTATCCCCTGAACACATCAGGAGTGATCCCTGAGCAAAGAGCCAGGAGTGATCCCTGAGCAGTGTTGGGTGTAAGGGTGTAGCAGTGTAGCTCCCAAAACCAAACTCTATGCATATGTGTGTGTGTGTTTTAAAAAAGGAAATAAAATGAGAAGCTGTGCTTTGTGTTTGCTAAATAATATATATACAAAAATTCAGGCATTTCTCCCCCTTTGACCTTTTCCAGAACCTCTGCAGAGATGCTGTTTACAACTGTTATCCTAGCAGAATCATTATTACCACCACTTTTCAAATTCATAATGGTACAAATTTGGGTGAAAATTGCCCTGTGTATGAAAGAAAACTCCCAATTATGTGTTCTTTTGGGTCACATAGACCAAGACTAACTATGCAAACAGTTTATAAAGTATAAGATTTGTGTGATGTCTAAATGTTTCCTCTTTTTAAGTTTCATAATTGAAAGTGGCTAAGAACACAAAATTGGTTTTGATATTTTGAGTTTTGTTATAACAAAATTAAATGAATTCTATTTAAAGTTTAAGATTCCTACACTTTTCTTTTTTTATTTTTTGTAATTCTAAAGGTAAAAGGTAAAGGCCCTCCCGTTGTTCATCAATTTGCTCGAGTGGGCCCAGTAACGTCTCCATTGAAGACTTTGTTGTTACTGTGTCTGGCATATCGGTAGCTTGCCGGGCTCTCCGAGAGGGGCGGAGGAATCAAACTCGGGTCGGCCATGTTGGCCGCGTATAAGGCGAACGCCCTACCCGCTGTGCTATCGCTGTGCTATTGCTCCAGCCCTAGTTTGTAATTCTACAGACTAAAATTTAAGTTAAAAAAAACAGAAAAGTGTAGGATTCGAAGCCAAAGCTCCAAAACAAAGGTAGGGTCCTATAATGTGGCTGGCTCAGGGTTGGTCCCTGGCACTTCATATTATCCCTGGAGTCCTGTCAGGATTGATCCCTAAAAGCAGAACCAGGAGAAAGCCCTGAGAACCACTAGATGTGGCTCAAAACAAACACAAACACAAAAAATGCATGTAAGATCGAGTATAAACTCAGTGTAAGCGGAGAGCTTCCACATGGCACTGGAAGAGTTTCCAGGAACCGAAATCTTTCATATACTACTAAACTCCATTATCTATTATTTAGTACCTATAGTGTCATGGTAAAACATATTTTTAATTTCTATTTTTTGTAAAGTTGTTCCCAGTAATTGATTACATTTAATATTCGAACACCAATCATTAAACCTTCTCGCCATCACATTTAGAATGTTTCCATCCCGAATCCCAAACCCTGCCCCCAAAGCAGAAATGAAGTAATTTATTTGGTATTGCTTGTTATGAATAATCTACTAAAAATGATCCAAAAAAGTTTTCTTAGAGGAAAGTGTGTGACGATTTCGGTACTTAACCCAGGAGTCTTTAAGCCCTCCTATAATAGATTAGTTACATGTTGTTATAATTTAGTTTTGTATATGTATATTCTTTAAACCCTTCTACTTTAAACCTTTTACTTTAAACTTTAAAATTTTTATCTTTTTGTTTTTGTTGTTTGGTTTGGTTTTGAGCCACACTCACTAATGCTTGGGGTTATTCCAGTCTCTGCACTAAGGAACTTTTCCTGGTGGTGCCTGAGGGACCATATGGGGATTAAACCAGGTTGACTAGCCACCTACAAGTCAAGAACCCTACCTACTGTAATTACTATTGCTTTGGCCCTCAAACATTGCATTTTGAGTTGTTCTTCATCCCTTATTTCAATTGGAAACTGAAGATTAAAATACTTAGAAGAACATATACTCTACAATAAATGTTTAATGTGTAGTATTATATTCTTACTATAAGACAAGTATTTCACTTGCTAATGGATGAATGTGCATTTGTACAACATTTCTCAACACAGTGTATGCATATAAATTACATTAAAAAGACCATGAAGAAATCACAGGTATGGAAAATTACGTACACATGTAACATCCATTTCAATGTAGTTCTCTTTTAAAACTTATTATCATAGCTTCATTTAAGTGTAATTGGTGCCTACTAACTACACACAGATATTTATAATTTGTTGACTTTTGAAATAAATGTCCTTCTGAAACCAATGCAATCAAGATAATTAATATGAATCACTCATAAAAGACCCATTTTCTCCTAGCAGTCTATTCTTTTCTCCACTTTCTGTCCTTAGAAAAAAATTCAGTGTAGATTTTAATAATAAAAAAGTGGACAATCTAAAAATCAAGATGGTACTCTAGGTAAGTAATAATTGATATTGGTATCAGAAGGCTAAACACTGACATGACTAAGCCATATACTTTGGAATCAGGTAGATCTGATGCAAATCTTTCCTCAATTTACTTGATCCAAATTTTTTTGGTGGGGGCAGGAGGATTGGTTTTGGTGTCACACTCAGAAGTGCTCAGGGATTCACCCATGATGCTACTCTCTTGGCTATGTGAGGGGGACCGTATGAGATACCAGGGATTGGAGTTGGGTTGGCTGCATGCAAGAAAAATGCCCTACCCTCTGAACTATCACTCCAACCTCTGTCTTTGATGCAGTTTTAAACTCAGTAACAGACCAAGAAACAATTTCTATATTGATATATAAGAATAATGCCTACTTCATACATTACCTACAGATTTATTAAACAGTCAAGAATTCACGTTGATATCTACTTAGGACTCAACAAATGATAACTATAATACATTGGATGAGGTACTGTACAGTTAATAAGTAGGTAACATGTTCATGATGAAATCACAAGAACAATTTATACTTACAGTCCATTACTCTAAATTTTTAACTATAAGCATTCATAAGAATGCCTAATATATAGTCATAATAAAGGTGTGTATATGTATTAACTAATAATTCCCACTTTCTTCATTTTTTAGTACTGACTTTATTCTGCACAAATATTTTCTAATTTTGTTAAGTAAATGAAAATATATGAACTTCATATTTCAAAAGAAAGTGCAAAGGCTGGACAGATAGTATAGCAGGCACAGTACTTGCCTTGCATGCAATTGACCAAGGTTTGATTCTTGGCATCCCCTATGGCCCTCCCTTGGAGGAGTAATTCTCAATGCTGACCAGGAGTAATACCCAAACTTCACCATGTGTGACCAAAAAGACCCAAAATAAATTAATTAAATTTTAAAAAGTAAAAGAAGTGCAATTGCCATTCATTTATTTCAAATTCAGACATTTGATACTGACTACATGTTTGATATATGGGCATCAGTGTTTGAAAATTAAAATGCCTAAATACTTATTTTTAGAGGATAAAAGGGATATCACACTAGGGTATAGTTAAATCATTTCTTTTTTGTTAATAGGATAACTTTGACAAACTGGAGGAATTAAATGGTATGATGTGAGTTAAAATAAATAGAAACCTAGATACAGGATTTGTTTTTCCATTCAAATAGCATACAACATTATATAAAATATAACTTATTTTAATATTTTTAATTTTTAAAATATTTTTATTTTACTATATTTGTGGTAAACGTTATAAAAATATTCTGGACTTCATTATCCACCTTAAATTATAAATACTTAGTAAGAAATATATATATATATATTTTTTTGCTTTTTGGGTCACACCCGGCAATGCACAGGGGTTCCTCCTGGCTTTGCACTCAGGAATCACTCCTGGCGGTGCTCAGGGGACCATATGGGATGCTGGGAATCGAACTTGGGTTGGCCGCATGCAAGGCAGATGCCCTACCCGCTGTGCTATTGCTCCAGCCCCAAGAAATATATTTTTTAACACTCTTTTTAAATTGTATATGCTATCTAATGACACTTTATGAAAACAACTTAGAATAGAGAACTTCACATTTATATTTCTGATCTGTTATAAAACAATCTACAATTCCTCTTCAGCAATTCAAAGCAATCAATTCCAATTTTTCCTCCGATAATAACCATGTCCAAATTCGTCATTACCTTAACAAGGTATCTGTTAGAATCAGTTACCACTGGTGATAGGTACTACTAAACAAATATAATAGTGAAGCAGTGAAAATGAATGTGACATAATTTCAAAATATTTAACAGAACCGCATAATTTGAAGTTTGTTATTAACAAATCAGCTCTTTTGTGCTACAGAGAAATAGCCTAATGCAAATCCAAGCCTGTTTTTAATGATTTTACACACAAGAAATTCTGAGTTACTAACTCTGAGTCTCCTAATACCATGCCATCATCTTGATTTGCCTCTATCCAGGATCTCCTGCCTTACATGTGGTAAAGTTGCTCAGTTGCTAATGCCAACAAAAAGCAGTTCTTTGCCAGACTCAGATTTCATGTTGATATGCTAATGATACATAATGAGGCCACTAGACATCAATTACATAAATGAGATGAGGAACAGGGCCAACACAGGTACATTCTACTAATTTGTTCATCTTTGTTGGCCAAAAGCCAACTGCATGACAAGTGACTACCCCCAAAGCCATCGGGGCATGGCTCTTTCCTTCACAGGAGGATCGGACATTGTTTAACCTGTGTGAACTCTATCCTTCTAAGGACACTGTAATGAACCATACAAGTCTACCTAATGGGAACACATCTGAAGGGCCAGCAAATTAACATTCTAGGAAGAGTACAACATAATAATAATTTTTAAAAATGTTAAAAATAAAAAAGAACTGTCATAAACTTAAGTCAAATTTCTAAAGCATAAAAATAATAAAGGAAACATTCTTTGCTAATATTTTGAATTTTTCACAAGTATAACTCAAGATCATTAATAATTTCAGGATAATTAAGCTACAGTCTGAAGTTTAACCAATTTTATCTACTCATAGTGTGCTTTTTTGTGAAATATACTAACAAGCTCAGTCAGAAATATTTTCGCTGAGATAAAGTTAGACTTCTAAATGGGGGGGGTATAAGTTCTTGAGTATAAAATTTTTGACAAGTACTGTAAATAAATATTATATATGGAAGATAATAATGTAACAAAACTAGAAAAATGTCTTTGAAATCAGGTGGTAAAAGATTCAAATAAAAGCATTTAAAGTTTTTATACAAATTCATTTACAGGTGTAATATATTTTTATATACTGTACTAACTGAAAAAGTTATTATTGATCTTTTTTGGCCATTATGGTAGTAATTAAGAAAAGAGACACTATATTAAGCAATCAGCCTTTATTAGGATATCCGTGTTCTTTTTTGACAGTTTTCAAGCCAAACAAACTTACTCTGAGACCAGAAGTGGAAAATAAGTGAAGATGCTTTCAAGTATTGAAATGGTCATCTACAGGTAAACTGTTTTCTCATAGTGGACTAGAAAGTTGATTTCAGACCAGGTAAACATTAGATAGTTCTAGTAGATGAAAACCAAGACATTTACCAAAAAATATAAAAATTAAGAAAAGTGAATAGAACTCAGTGAAAGAATCACTCTGGTTTATATTTCCACTTCAATTTTACTAAATCTTACTGATTGCCAAATTCAAACCTTGGCACTTCTAGATTATGTTCAAGTAAATTTCAACCATCAAAAGACCCATATCCTTAATCAGCTTTTTTACTCCCAAATTCTCTACATCCCAGGTCTTATTTTCCCAGGACATTAGAGATTTTTAAAAAATTAGATGTGTTCTCAGATGAAGTTCTTAGGGAACCCTGAACCACTCCTGTCGAACCAGTGCTAGGTTTATGTTCTATCTCTCAACACAGAACTCCATTTTTATGGAACTTCTGCATCCTTTATGCTTTCAAAGACAGTTTATCAGAAAAATCTTAGTTATTTGACTTCTGTATACAATTTAGTCACTTGATAGGTGATTTTTACATGACGCAGTGTATATAATAGTTTGATAACCTTCTTATCAAAGGAGAAAGGCAAATAAACCCTATCATAAAAATTATAATGTCTCAATGGTTTAAAGTTTAAAGTTTTAAGTATCCTTGCAACAGGATTTATGCAAGACTAAATGTGAACCTTGAATTTATTATCAACTTGAAGTGAACCTGAGTAACTTTCTTCTCTATATCTCAAATAGTAGCATTACCCACCTGAAAAGACTGCTATGAGAATGCATTTTTTTAAATGTCTAGAGAGAATTAAGTATTGTTTGGTCCTTTGATGTGCTGCTTATATTCACAGGCCAGTGGTAGAGGCAGTGACATTCACAAACAGGCTTTTCCAGGGACATTCTCCAGTGTCTGCATATGAAAGATTATCTCTACCTGGGCAAGGTGCAACAATGCCTCAATTCACTCCCTTTACTATGTCCCCATCTTTACGGTAGATTAAAGATGGGAACACGTGCTTATTCCCCCCACTATTAGAGTTGAAGTCTCCTGCTCTTTAGAATGGACTGTCCTTACTTGCTTACAGGACAAATAGAAAGCAACAGAAGCCATGTTCCCAAATATTTAGGCAAGATCAAACTGTAGATTCCACTTGGGGGACATTCTTGAATACTTGCTTCCATGATGTGAGGAAACACAAGCAATCAAATTAAAAAGAGGGACCAAAACATTGAGCTCATAGCACTCGTGAATTTCAAACCAGGAGCTAAAACTGAATTGTCATCTGTGAGGGAGCTACTTTAAGAGGATTCACTCCTCAGTTTTAGTCTAGCAGTCTCCACTGAAACCAGGTATAGCAAAGACCAGCTCCCTAGGTGAGCCTGTCAAAGCAGTAGACATATAGCAAAATTAATGATTACTATTTTGTAAGTTACCAAACTTTCAGATGGCTTATTTAATCATAAATGAGAACTAAAAGGCTGTCAGAATGCTCTGGAAAGCTATAACATGAGGGTTTGATTTATTGGCATGTAATCCATTCAGGCCGAGTCTTACCCAGACATTAGACTATGGGTTGAAAAGCCAATTCAATAGGCACTAGGTTGGATCTTCTGGGAAGTCAGCTTAGTCGCCTTAAGGAGAGTGAGAGCAAAAGGAAATGCCACGGAGGCAGGGTGGGGTGGTGAGGGATGAGGTGGGGGTTGTGAGAGGGATGCTGGGTCCATTGGTGGTGGAAAATGGGCACTGGTGGAGGGATGGGTACTGGATTATTGCATGACTGAAATGCAAGCACAAAAGTTTTTAAGTCTGTAATTGTACCTTACAGTGATTCACTAATAAAATTAATAAAAAATAAAATAAAATATGCAGCACTCTTTACAATAGCCAGAATCTGGAAAAAAAAACCTTAGTGCGCAAGAACAGATGACTGGTTAAAGAAACTTTGGTACATATACACAATGGAGCACTATGTAGCTGTTAGAAAAGATGAAGTCATGAAATTTACATACAAGTGGTACAACATGGAAAGTATCATGCTAAACGAAATGAGTCAGAAAGAGAGGGATAGACATAGAAAGATTGCTTTCATCTGGGGGACATAAAGTAACAAAATAGGAGATTAATACCCAAGAATAGCCGAGATCAGTACCAGGAGAATTACTCCATGGCTTAAAGGCCAGCAGGACATTCTAGGGGAAAAAGCAGCTCAGATAGAGAAGGGAGCACCAAATAAAGGGTGTTGGGAAGATCCACCCAGGATGGGACATGCATGCTGAAAGTAGACTATTGACCGAACATGATTGCCACTCAATGCCTCTTTTGCAAACCACAACACCCAAAAGGAGAGAGAGAACAAAATGGAATGTCCTGTCACAGAGGCAGGGTGGGATGGAGGGGGGGATGGGAGTGGGAGGGATACTGGGATCCATGGTGGTGGAAAATGGCCACTGGTGGAGGAATGGGTATTTGATCATTGTATAATTGAAACCCAAGAACAAAAACTTGTAAGTCTACAACTGTACCTCATGGTGTTTCACTAATAAAAATTAATAATAATAATAAATAATAAAATAAAATAAAAAATAAAAATTTTCTACAGATGCCACAAGAAATAGAAAAGCGTGGCCAGAGCAATAGCTCAGCAGGTAGGACATTTGCCTTGTACGCGGCTGAACCAGGTTCAATTCCGAGCATCTCATATGGTCCTCTGAGCACCGCCAGGAGTAATTCCTGAATGCAGAGTCAGGAGTAACCCCTGTGCATTGCTGGGTGTGACCCAAAAAGCATAATAATAATAATAATAATAATTGAAAAAAAGATGTTGTGTATCATAGTTCTTATAACACCAAACATTAGCCAAGCAGCAAAAATGCTGGCCGACTTCAACCGTGAGTGTGGAAAGGTCGGACTACAGCTGAATCTCATGAAGACAATGTTTATGAAAAACAGTCTCATTCCTGACGTTCCATTTGCTCTCAACGAAACAACCATCTCCGAATGCAACAGTTATGGGAACCTAGGTCGAGAAGTCAACAAGACGAATGGCCTGCCACCTGAGTTGTGCAGGAGGTAGAGAGCAGCTTGGAACACCTTCAAGAGCGTGGAATAAATAGCTAAGAGGACAAAGAACCTCTGGCTCCAGGCACATCTCTTCGATTCCACTGTTCTTCCTGCATTAACATACACCTCAGAGACCTGGGCCCTACGGAAACAGGATGAGAACGCTATTCGGGTCTCCCAAAGAGGAATCGAAAGAGCTATGCTTGGAGTATGACGCTTCACTCAAATGAGAGAAAGAATCCGAAGTTCTGACCTCCGTTGACAGTCAAGAATCATGGACACTGTCTCGTTTGCCAAGGCGTCGAAAATCAGATGGGCTGGACACATAATGAGATTTGGAGACAACCGCTGGACTAGAGCCATTACTGACTGGATTCCACGGGACATCAAAGACCGCATGGCTGCCCACCTACAAGATGGACAGACTTCTTCATCAAAACCCTGAATGATAAGTTTGAGGGTCTTCGTGTTCCTAGAACGAACAGACGCCATTGGGCTACACTAACACGTGACAGGGATGAATGGAGATGTTACTGGCACCTGCTCGAGCAAATCAATGATTAATGGGAAGTCAAGTGATCAACTGATCAAGTGATGCATCATAGTAGTTTTAATTCCAATTTCCTGCAGGTCACTGAAACTCCAGAGTGTTAATCCTCAGGTAACTGGGAACTACCACATACTTTAACTTGGTTATTCATTAATATGTTGCCAGATATTTGAATTGTTTCCACCCTTAGTCTATTATGAATAGTGCTGCCATGGATACATAAATTCTTGTGTGAGTACCTGTTTTCTGTTCTTTCTGGTATATATCTAGGGGTAGAATTCAGACTTCCCATTGTAATTCTGTTTCTTGAACTCTACAATGTGGCAAAACTGTTTGTCCACAGTGGTCAAACCATTTTACATCCTCACCAGCAGTGTGTGAGGGTTCCAATATTCCCACATCCTCACCAACACTTGTTATCTTTTATTTTGCTTTAAGTTTTTGAAGCTCTCCATCTATGCTAAAGGGTGTCAGGTGGGGCCTCATGTTTGATTTGCATTTTCTTTATTATTAGTTGTGTTGTGCTTATTCTTACGTGTGTTTGTGTAAATTTATTTGTTTATTTCAAATTAAGATTCTGGTTTGCCATGCTATTCATAATAGTTTCTCATATACATAATTATGTAAATTAAATATTATAATACAAAAAAAGAGTCCCTTAAAGATAAGTGTTTCTTTTTGTTTCTCTTTAATTCAATGATAGGTGAATTTTGCAACCACCATTCTTCCACTCTTGTTTAGGAAAATGCCTACCCTATGGTAAGCCTTCCCTCCAAAATTAAATAATGACCTACATGCAAAATACTGAAGGGTTTTAATAATTTGGATTGCAGATTCTGAACTATTTAAGTTTTCATTTTTCTTTTCTGTTTTGTTTTTTGGGCCATACTCACCTGTGCTCAGGGCTTACTCTAGGCTCTACACTCAGGGAGCAATCCTGGCTGAGCACTGGGTCACTGTCACTGTCCTCCCATTGTTCATCGATTTTTGTTGATCAGGCCCAGTAACGTCTCCACTGTGAGGCCTGTTACTGTGTTTGGCATATCCAATACGTCACAAGTAGCTTGCTAGGCTTTGCCAAGCAGTGCGGGCGAGATGCTCTCAGTAGCTTGCTAGGCTCTCTGAGAGGGGTGGAGGAATTGAACCTGGGTCAGTCGGGTCAGCCTTGCGCAAGGCAAATGCCCTACCGCTGTGCTATCACTCCAGCCCGAGCACTTGGTACCAGAGATTAAATTCAGATCAGGCATATGAAAAAGAAAATGCCATACTGCTTTACTATTCAGCCCCCAAACTATTTTTTTCTACTCTCTCAAAATAACATTCTTTGGAAAGAAAAGTGTATATACATACATACGTATATATATATAATATTTTAAAACAGATTTTAAAACAGCATCACCAGTTTGTGTTCTCTGTTCTGTATGAAGTGCCCAATTTCGTTTTCAAATTCTATATGCCATGGAGTACCATTCAATGTGTATAATTTAGTTCAATTAGAATTTTATAGTGTAAATAAAACAGGTTTAATAAGTCACTTCAAACTAGTGAGGGTATCACTGCAACAAAAATAATAATTAAAAATTAAAGAAAATAATTAGCATGCCTTTCAGCTTTTAAAATCAGACAGATGTTTTACTAACAGTTGTAAAAACTGATATAGTACTTACCCTCAGGCCTATCCAAATGTGTCTATCCCACTAATTTCAGTGTATTGTTTAATGCTTAAGAAAATCAGATTTTTTAATGACAAAGAGGTCAAACATTTTAAATTCTCAATAGTTATATGTATACTTGAACTTTTGTAACTCTATTCATATAGTTGGCAGTTACATTTTAATATATCTCAATCATCTTTCTTAAAGAATATTCCTATTTTCTCTATAGTTGATAGTACACAACTTATAAGAAATGCTAGCTTAAGAGTAACGGGTTTATATTATTATTAACTAATTGATTAACAACTTGAAAGTAGTGTTAGTGCATCTGAGGTGATCAGAAAACAGTAGATGGGAATGTCTCTTATAGGGATATAAACTTTGAGTTAGAATTCAATAGAAATAAGAATATAATGACCTATAATTGTATAGATAAATAAATGGATGTATTCTTAAGTCCTAACCTTATAATTCTTATTGTTTTCTTTGTAGTTCAATGTTCTATGTATCGAAACAAAACATGCAGTAACCTACTAACATTATTACTAACAATGCCTAACATAATTCAAAAGACAAGACTATCCCCATTTGAGGGATCATTACAAAACTTCTCTGCAGCCATAGAATTCCACAGTTGAGAGTATGCTAAAAAGCTGTCATTATTATGTCTCAAACTAGTGTCCCAAAGATCAAATTCAGTCAGTTGATGTTTTTTCTTGACAGTAAAAATACACACAATATTTAAAACAAGTGAGTTTGAAAACCTCTAGAAAAGACCTGTAAAACAGTTTTTGTCTGCCTCTTAACACTTGCTAATCTGTTGGCAGAAGTATTTTTATACATTTATGGACTTCTCTCAAGGGCATGAGTGCAAAACTTTATTATAAAGCATGTTGGTAAATACTAATATATATTTGTTTATATATATTATAAACATATGTGCACATATGAATAAATTGCAAAGTACCCTGCAATGTGAAAACTCTACACATTGAAGGAAAGAAGAAAGAAATCTAACAGTTCAGTGGAATTTGTTTCCCCATTCTAATAACAGACCTGGTCATTTGAATTCATTAATATCCAATCTTAACAAAATGCTAATAATGCTTTAAAGGCAGTAGTATAATTTCCCTGAATCAACTAAACTCTAATTTTGCTAAAAAATAATCTAATACAAATGAGAGGTAATAATATGTATAGCATATCTTATAAATGGCATCTAAGACAAAACAAAATTACAATTATCTTCATTTCATGACGCAATAATTGTTGCCAGGAAAAGAAAATAAGGATGTGACAGCTTAAAGGTCTATCAACTGAAAATTCATAACCACTGCTGCTGAGAAATTTCATAACACAAATTCCATTTACCTCCTCAAACAAACAGACTATGCTTCAAATGTGTTGCAAGACTATTAGAAAATTAATTTCTTTGTTTTGATTTGTTGAAATTCAGTGACAAATATTTATCTCTTCAATGTGTGTGTGGTTGTAGGGGTGTGTGTGTGTTTTTGTGTATGTGTGCTGGATTTTAAATTAAAACAAAAAAAATAAAAATCCAATTCATGTTTGCTAGGTTAAGTAAACTATTGCATTGCAAAATAAAAACAAAGGCGAAAATGTTTTTATACATTAATTACGATCCATCATTTACTCTATTTTTAGAACACACAAGGGAAAAATAACATTTGTACCCCTAGGTATTCTAATGAGATTAGACATGAAGCTTTGAAATAAACCTCAAACAGCTATTACCAAGCCTTATTACTGTTTAGTAGCTTCGATCACACAGTCATTTAGTCACAAATCTGTGGCTATAGACCAAATCCATACAGACTTCTAAAAGGACATAAACACCTCAGGGGACAAAAAGAGATGCCTGGTAAACCTTCCTTGAGCGGGAGTTCAACTATTTCCCGTGGCAGTTTGCACACGTTTTCCAGCATGAATTTCACTTATTTAAACAGGTGAAAGTAATTAGATTTTTAAATGATTGTATTGTCAATGGGTCTGCACTCTGACAGAAGAATTCATACTGGCTGTAAAACCCTAAAACTCATAAAAATAGGGATTTCAGGAAAAAAGATTAGATGTTTCTAAGTTCACACACACACACATACACACACACGTGCGCGCATGGAACTAAACATATTTCATTTCTCTCTTTCTCGCTTTTTTGATATAGCCTGTCAAATAATCATAAAATATAAACATAGAAACTTGATAAGAGTAGAAGTAAAGTATGAAGAGTACTAAGTCTTTCCTGTATGAAAACTATAAACAGTCTTTAAAAGAATCTATATGACTGTTGCTATCAATATACTGTACCGTAACTTATTGGAAAAAAACAGATGAAAACCACTTTATCTCTCAGCAAAGAATTATTGCCATAGCCTAGTTATCTGAATTGGTCCCCCAGGAGAGATTTATTTTCTCTAAACATAGAAGACATTTCAATGTGTGTGTATGTATGTATGTATATACACACATACACACATATGTGTGTATGTGTGTATGCATATGTACATATATATATTAAATGAAGGCTACAGAGCTTTAATTTCTAAGAAGTCCAGATATATGCCATGACACCAGATTTTCTTACCTAATAGTGATAATCAGTTTTAACACATATTTTAAATTTCATATTAGATGAAAACTATGAGAAAGCTCTTAAAAGGGCCATTTTGATTCCACAGGAGCTCCTGTGTATATTCTACAATCTTCTTGTTCTAAAACTAAGGTTCTGATATATGCTGATTAATTAGGCTGAAAGAATAAAGTAGGTTTCTGCTGTATTAAATTAAACTACCGTTTTAAAAATAGAATGCATATAATTATACTAAGGTTGCCTCTTATGAAATGTCTCAGATGACCAAATGAAATGTACGCTGTTTTAAAGGGAAAGTTAGACTTGGTTTGTTAAGTTGTAACTTCTTAATATAAATAATGTTATTTTGTATGAGAGCCTGAGGATAGAAAAAAAAATAAAAGTCGATCCCAGCTATGTTCATATTAATTACATGATACAGCATGATTAGATGGGAGTAATTAGTGTGTGCTGAAGTAAACTGAGTTTGAAAGCTTACTCAACATTATTAAGCGCCCTTTTTGAAAGTAGTGAATAGCTTAATTTAATTTGTGCTGGTTAAAGCACACAGAATTCCAAATACCAAGACAATACTAAATTTACTCTTTTACCCAAATCATACTAATAAATGCAGAGGAAGAGATGTCTGAATGGCACTAACCAGAGATTATGTGCTTGATTTAACATTTTTCCACAAATTAATATTCATCACAGACTGATTTATTCACATCAAAATTATCAATGCTCATGTGATTTTTTTTGCTCATGGCCTTTGTCAAAATAATAAAAATAAATTAAGATTGCTACAAAGTCAAAAGTGTCCCTAAAAACCTAAAAAAGTTTACATATGAAATAACTACATTAAATGAAAACACAACATGAAATTCTGGCAAAACATTATAAAATTTTAACCCAATAATAGTTTTAAAGTTAGGAAGGCATTTCATCTATAAGATAAAAGTGACATTTTCTGTAAGTAAGCTTACTGACAAACTATATTGCTACAATTCAAATATAAACAACCATGTGTTGTTCATTACGGAGGCATTTGCTCAGGGTTATTTTCCTAGCTATGGTGATGATTTTGCACCAATCCATCTACAGAATCTCACCCAGTTCTCTTGTCACCAACTACACACATTTGCCAGACAGCTGGCTGGGGTGAGTGGTGTGTCCCATGCCACAAAACAAAGAGAAGCCTGCTGGTCTGCCCTGGAATAAAACCCAGGAATTCTAATTCATTTACAACCTGGAGAACCAAATGAGATAACTGGTGATGGACTAAAACAAATATATAACTTGCCACATCAGAATTATTACAATCTATCTTCAATATATTGATATGAAAAGCAAAATCTGTTTTCTCTAATCAATTTCACAATGACATTAATGAGGAAAAAAATTTGAATTTAACAATACTGTTATTTTACAATGAAACTACTATGAAATTGAAAGAGGGTAAGGATGAGCTTGAACATGATAGCAGTGCTAAACACTAATTTGACTGAGTTTAACTTGGTCAAATGTCAACTTTAAATTAAAATGCTTGGGGAAACTTCTAACAAAATACTTCCCTCCCTCCCTTTTCCCTCCATCCCTCCCTTGCTCCCTTCTCTCCATCCCTGCCTTTTCTCCCTCCCTCCATGCCTCCCTCCCTCCCTTCTCTCCCTCTTCCTTCCTTTTTTTTGTTTGGGGGCTACACCAAGCTATTCTCAGGGCTCCCTTCTGGCTCTGAACACAAGGATCTCTCTTGGCATCAATCTTAGTTCTGGAGTTCATATGTAGTGCCAGGATCAAACACAGGTCTGTTGCACGCAAGACAAGTCGTCTTCCCACTGTGCAATCACTCTTGCCCCCTAAAAAATAGTTTTTAACAAAAACTGTCACTGTCACTGTCCTCCCGTTGTTCATCAATTTTGCTCAAGTGGGCCCAGTAACATTGTCAGACTTGTCACTGTGTTTGGCATATCGAATACCTCATGGGTAGCTTGCTAGGCTTTGCCATGAGGGCGAGATACTCTCAGTAGGTTGCTGGGCGCTCCAAGAGGGGTTGAGGAATCGAACTCGGGTAAGCCATGTTGGCTGCATGCAAGGTATACGCCCTACTCACTGTGCTATCGCTCCTGGAAGATAATTTAAGGAGGACACTCCATCCACAAAAAAAACCTGTGTCTTAGCAATCATTAATGTGTTACTTTATATTGTCATTGGTGTAAATTTTACTTTTGGAAAACACGCATGCATAACTCAGCAACAGGGTGAGAAAATGAAGGAACAAGGAGAGGATGTTTTATAAAAACTCTACAAGCTTCTTATAACAAATAAACACTGTAAACACTGTTCTCCCGTTGTTCATCGATTTGCTCGAATGGGCCCAGTAACGTCTCCATTGGAGACTTTTGTTGATACTGCATTTGGCATATCAAATACATCACAGGGAGCTTGCCAGGCTCTGCCGTGTGGGCGAGATACTCTCAGTAGCTTGCCGGGCTCTCCAAGAGGGGCGGAGGAATGGAACTCGGGTTGGCCATGTTGGCTGCGTCCAAGGCAAATGCCCTACTGCTGTACTATTGCTCCAGCCCCTATAACAAATACTTCAAATATATATCAAGTTAATTTTTTTAAATATTATTGCAAATAGTACTGCATGACTTACCGAGATTTAAGCAATGGCTAGTTTTTTTCCTTGCTAATATGCGTTTTTCTTTCTTCATCCCTTATGTACACCATTGAAAGGTACTCTCAGAGTCTAAACATTAGCAGTTTTTCATTTGATCAACATCATTATAATTTAAATGTATTTACATTTTAAGGCACTCCCATTATATCATGGACACATTTTCTTCACCACAATATTTAACTAAATATTCGCACTATATCTGAGAATCTCTACCTAATGCTGCCCACTAAATCCATTATTTATTCACAACTGTCTTCCATAACCAGCTTACACATGCTTATAGTTTGGTAGGGCTTATCTTCAACTGAACTTATTTGTTAAAATATCTTCTCTTCTAGACTTCTAAAGCAGGGACATGTCTTATTCATCTTTGCATCTTTAGCAACAAGCCAAGTACTTTACATATAAAAGGTGCTTAATAAGTGAACACTGAATAGATGAAATGATGAATTCTTATTTTTTTTCTTTTCTTTGTTTTTGTCTATTATTCCTTTGAAATCTATTTGAATAGGCATTATATTCACTGTGCCTCCCACCTTTGAGTCATCCTTAAATTTGATAATCAGGTCTCCTATATGTTTTTCATTCAAAATCATTGATACATGTTGAAAATGATACTGCCTTGAGCATGTCAATCATGGACCTTGCCTCTAGGAGTCACCCACCATAAACAAGTAATCTTTGAGAACAATCATTCAGGCAGCTGTGCTCCATTTAACTCTAGTTTGTTTTCTTCTAATTTGTCTACGTAAAATATCTTAAAAGATTTTGTCAAAAGTCTTGCTGTAATTAGTAAACTCTCTCTCTATGCATATAGCACTGTAGCACTGTCCTCCCGTTTTTCATCAATTTTCTCGAGTGGGCACCGATAACATCTTACAACAAATTGTAAGACTTTTTTTTACTGTGTTTGGCATATCGAATACGTCACAGGTAGCTTGCCAGGCTTTGCCATGTGGACAAGATACACTTGGTAGCTTGCCAGGCTCTCAGAGAGGGGTGGAGGAATCGAACCTGGGTTGGCAGCATGCAAGGCAAATGCCCAACCAACTGTTCTATCGCCCCACCCTATGTGTGTATATGTGTGTGTGTGTGTGTATGTATATTCTTATCATACATAAGAATTATAACAGGAGAAGACACTTTATCTTTTCAAAGTGATTCTCTGCCTGCTCCCAGCAGCCTGGCAGACCTCCATTATCTCCACTACCTCCACTATCTGGCCACCAACACGCTACAGGACACTTCCCAGACACAGAGGCCGAGACTCACGCACGAGTGAAGCCCCACAGAGCGAGGGAGGCCGAACTCTGTGACCTCGAACTCCAGGCCCAACGGACCCGGGAACAGAGATCCTCTGCCTGCTCCCAGCTGCCCAGAAGAACTTCATTACCTCCACTACCTGGCAGCCAACACAATCCAGGATGCTTTCTGGACACTCAGGCCTAGGCTCATGCACGAGTGAAGCCCCACAGAGTGAGAGGAAGTGGAAATCTGCGACCTCAAACTCCAGGCTCAATGGACCAAGGAACACATGTTGCGGGTGCGCGACACATCATAAAACACTTAATACAATATTACTGCATCATATTTGATTTCATTGAAATATGGTTTGAACCATGGGAACACCTGCAAGGATGATTAGAGACTGCCTTAGGGCAGTCTATCCTTCTCTATCCCTCTCAGAGAGCCTGACAAGCTACCAAGAGTGTTCCGCCTACATGGCAGAGCCTGGCAAGCAAACCGTGGTGTATTTGATATGCCAAAACCAGTAAATACAATGGGTCTCCTTCCCCTGACCCTGAAAGAGCCACAAATATGGCAGCATTTAGAAGGATGAGGAAGGAGAGGCTGATAAAATCTCAGGAACAACCTAGGCTACTACAATGAAGAAAGACAAAAATGACTATCTGTACTTTCAATGCATGTATGCTGGCATCAGATGCATCCATCAAGGACCTGATGGTACAAGCGCGAAAGATCAAGTATGACATCATTGGTCTGACTGAGACGAGAAGGCATCAATCACATCACACCATTTTCGACACTGGGGAAGAACTGTTCCTCGGAACATGTGACAAAAGAGGTGTCAATGGTGTCAGTGTCCTTTTCAACACAAACTTGGCCATAAACATTGATTCATTTGAATGCCTAAAAACCCGAATCAGATGATTACACTTGAATTGATGTGGCTCACTGACAGCAGTTTCTATCTTCATTATCTATGCACCAACAACCAATTATGATGAAGGAGAAATTGAGAAGTTCTACATGGAGCTGGAGAAATTCTATAAAGAATACCACACCTTCTACAAGATCATTGTTGGTAATTTTAATGCCAAGATAGTACCGAGAAGCTCAGCCGAAGAACTCCACATCTGGACCCATGGCCAAGAATGGAACGAACAGGGTGAGACTGTCGAGTTCATCATGTCGACCAAGACCATCCATGGTAACTCACAATGTCAGAAGGCCGAATCTAAACATTGGACATGGAAGTCTCCCGGGGGACGGTTTGACCACATCATATTCAATCGAAAGTCTTGCTTGACTGATGTCACTGTTGTCCCAATATTCCAAACGGGATTGGACCACTGTCTCCTTCGTGCAAAATTCTACCTCACAGAGCGGAGAGAAAGGGCTGCAAAGTTTAAGAAGAGAACTCCCAGAATGACCACCAACTGGGAACTCTTTGGCACTATTACCATAACATGGGAAGATGCCGTCCTTGACAACTTTGACGACGAATACAATTAACTGGTTCAGCACCTCCATAATTGTATGAAGAACACCGAGAGAGAGATAGCCACAAAAAGACACCTGTCTTCAAAAACTCTCGAGATCATTCACCAACATGGCTTGGTGCAAGCCTCAGACAACCGTAAGCGAACGTCTGAGCTCACAAAGCAGTGCAGAGAAGCTATAAAGAAGACCTCAAAGAGAGAAGAGCAGCAGTGCTGGCCAATGCGGCAGAAGCTGGGAAAAGCATTTGCAATGCCCACCTGTCCTTTGCCAACTACAAGACCGAGATGACTGCCCTCTGATGTCCTGATGGATCTATCACATCTTCCAGAAGGGCAAAGGAGAAGATTATCCAGACTTCTACTCGGATCTCTTCTATAGCCACTTCTACCTGTCCACATACCAAATAACGCAGGATGGATATGTCGTTCCAAAGTTCTCCCTTCTGAAATCTGACACACCATTTCATCAGTAAAGAAGCGAATAGCACCAGGCCCAGACAAGTCAGACCTGAACACCTGAAGAACGAGCCGTCAGTACTCATCAATACAGTGGCTCGGCTCTACACACACTACATGTCTGAATGCAATGTCCCGTCCCATTGGAAAACCAGCAGGACTGTACTACTGTACAAGAAGGGAGACATCCATGACATTGGCAACTATCGCCCAATCTGTCTGTTGTCTGTCATCTACAAGCTGTTCACTCTAGTCATCTGGAATAGGATTGGCAGAACACTAGATGAAGGACAACCATGCAAGCAAGCCAGGTTCCAAAAAGGATTCAGCACAATCGACCATATCCACATGATAACCAAGCTCATTGAGGTTTCTCGGGAGTTCAAGATGCTGCTCTGTCTAACGTTCACTGATTTAAAGACGGCCTTTGATCCTGTTGAGACTGAAGCGGTCATCAAGGACCTAGCCAAACAGGGTGTTCAATGTCAATTCATCAGGATCCTCCGTGAGCTGTATTGCGGATTCACTACCAGGATCTCACCATTCTACAGGGAAGTGATCACTGATGTCAAGAGAGGGATTCAGCAGGATGATACCATTTCACCAAAACTCTTCAGTGCCACCCTCGAGAACGTCATGCGACAACTGGAATGGGAAGAAATGGCAGTGAAGATAGACAGTCGGCAACTACACCACCTCCGCTTCGCTGATGACATTGTTCTTATAACACAAAACATCAGCCAAACGGCACAAATGCTGGCCGACTTCGACTGTGAGTGTGGGAAGGTCGGACTACAGCTGAATCTCACAAAGACAATGTTTATGAGAAACAGTCTCATTCCTGACGTTCCATTTACTCTCAACGAAATGACCATCTCCAAATGCAACAGTTATGTGTATCTTGATCGAGAAGTCAACATGACGAATGACCTAGCACCTGAGTTGTGCAGGAGGAAGAGAGCGGCTTGGAACACCTTCAAGGACATTGAAGAAATAGCTAAGAGGATGAAGAACCTCTGGCTCCAGGCACATCTCTTCGATTCCACTGTTCTTCCTTCATTAACATACACCTCAGAGACCTGGGCTTTACGAAAATAGGATGAGAACACTATTCAGGTCTCCTAAAGAGGAATCACACAACAGGGACGACTGGAGACGTTACTGGTGCCCGCTCAAGCAAATCAATGAGTAACGTGATGTCAAGTGATCTTTTCACATCATACCCATAATAAAATAGTTTCTTTCTCAGTAATACACTTACTAACTCATAAACCTATTTATTAACCAAATCACAGGATCAGTATGAAAGCTCGACAGCAGCTAGTATCTTTAAAAATTTGTGAACTGAGCTCATATCTAACTATCTATGCTTTTCCCATATTCGCTACCTCAAAATGATCACTTTTGTTGCTATATTAGCCATAAATTATTGTAGTATCTACATTCTACAACAACCTGGATAGCCAAGTATTGTCACGCCATTCTTCATTTAGCTTCCTATCCCTTTGAAATTTATTTCATTTACCTATTGTAAATCACTCCACGGTGTTATAAAGAACCACCTATGCACAACTTTTCTGATTTTATGTTGAAAAAGATATGCTTATATTTTCCTTATCAGTTTTTTAAAAATCATTCTAAATTCAATTTAGCCCTCTTGATATTTTTCTCATGGATTTGGGCCCTATTTTCTTTTCTTTCTCTCTCACCTGGAGTGCTCAGAGGACCCTCCAATATCAGGAAAAGAACCTGAGGCACTCACATACTTTGCCCCATACCACCCTCCAGCCAATCAGAGTTTCAACCTATGAGATGTTTTAATCTTATTTTTTAAATCTTTCATTATTTAAAACAGTTTTGAAAATAGAAAACTCCATGGTTTTTTAAGTTTTACTGAAGACGAATTATGTAAGTTTCGACGTACATAGCATTATAATCTGGATCCTGTATACACTATATCATGATTACAAGAAAAAATCTAGTTTACATCCAACATCGTGCAATGAACTCTTTCATTTATTTCAGACTTCTTGATAATGACCAATCTGCATTATATATCTAAACATAGCATTTTATTTGTCTATTATTTATATTGTAAATATAAGTATATTTTATTTGTTTGGCATAGGCAATTGCAGGAAATACTTCAATCTTACACAAAACATGTATTTTATGTTTTTATATAAAAGCTACAGTACCATGAGTAGGGGAGATATAGTACAGTGACTAAGGTGCTTGCTTTGTGTGTAGCAACCTCCCAAACACTTCTAGGAGTGATTCCCAAGTGCACAGAGCCAAGAATAAGTCCACATACTACTGGGTGTTGCCACAAAGTGAAACAAAACAAAAGTGTATTTTATAAGCAACAGCTTATTTTCAGTAGACATGCTTTTTGTTTTCGTAACACTTTGCAAATCACCTCTCAGCCTTTTGCCTAAGTGTAGTATTCATAAAAACTGACAGGAAATTTTAATAATAATTAAAAACAATTAGAATTAATAAAAGTGCAAAAATAGATGTTTCAGATCAACAGATGTTATTTTCTGAGCTTTTGTGTGCATATATACATATATACAGTCTGTTGTTTTTTTAAAAATTATCAAAAGTTTCACAGAAAGAAGTTGTTGTCAATTCAATTTCTAATTTTTCTTATTTGTATAACAAATAATTTAAATAACTTTAACTTCTCAACTGAGAATTCCTAGTATAGAACTATCAAATTGCAGCAGAACAGATATTTAAAGTCTATGCTCCAAAAGCACAGACTCAGTTTCTAAATATACCCAAGACTTTCTTTCATGATCATTCAAATTCTCATTTAATAATGTAACTATCACCCAATATTCTCTTTCCTTTTATACTGTGAACCATTCTCTTATAGTTGTTAGAAAGATTTAAATCCACTGAGACTTTTCCCTGTATATTTTTTCTCTATGTTCTTAAATGTGAGTGAAATCAATTCTTAATTATCCTAGGCAAATTGTGCTTTCAGGTTCTTATTGACATTTAACACCAAATATAATTTGTTATATAGTTTGATCATGATTTGAGTAAAATCCCTTATGTTTATTCATATTTCCCTACCATAGCTCTAATAGGAGATTCTTGGAAACCAAAGAATTGCCCTATCCAACAAAGAGAGAAAGATCTGTAGATAAGAAATAGAAAAACAGATCTAAGTTAACAATAAAGCTTTTACATTCCAGTCCACTGTATCAGCCTCTATGATGAGACTGAATAAACCAGGAAATTACCCACATTTCCCAATAAATTTGTGTACAAAAAAAAGTTATCCAAAACTAAATACAATGTTATATAGGGGAAGTTCTGTGATTATAGGAGTATGGGTTTGGGCTATACCAGGTAGTTTACAGGTTTTACACAGGGCTCTGAACTCAGGGATCACTTCTGGCAGCAGCTAGGGGCCATATATTGTGCCAGGAATCGAACTAAATGTGTTCTCAAAGCAAGAAAGTCCAGTGCCTTAACTCCAGGACTATCTCTATGGGTCTATACAATAATACTTACAGTTCTGGGTAAAGTTTGGATGGCCACACCTGGAATTCTCAAGTGCTCTTGTGAAGAAATGGCTTCACAAGAAGCCATGGCTCTGTGTGAAGAAATGAATGCTGGCAGTATTCTAGGCAATAGTTGATCTTTGTTTTCAAGCCAGTGTTATCTGTATGCAAGTCAAGTACTTTAACCCCTGTTCTATCTCTCTGTCCCAATTTTCTTAGATTATACATTATTTTACTTGCCTTAGTAAGTCAGTTCAGAGGTAAGAATATCCCCTGAAAATCACTCTATATGACTGAAAAAGTCAAAAAAATGAAAAAAAAAACCACTCCAAGAACTAAATTATTCTATTTACTCACTGATATTATTATTTATCACTCTGAGATATCAGTTCTATCATTTATTATGTGGAGTTTTTATCTCCCACAAAGTGTAGAACAGTTAGGACTAAGACTCATGCTTGCCAGACAACAATTTTCTGCCACTCAATCATCTTTTGAGTTCCTCCTACTTTGTGGCTAATTAATAGGAAAAGCCAATTAGTTCATAAAAATTCAACAACAGCATTTAAGCAATAAAAGTGATGAAGATAAAAGTAATAAGTGACTAATTTTAAATGACAGTAAGGAACAAGTCAGAAAGTCATCAATTGAGGACACTGGAGTTAACAGAGTTGGATAGTAATTACTAACTCTGTTCATGCTGAAATGGTCATGGCCAAGTGAGAGAAGCACAAGTCCTGGTTATTAGGCAAACTAAGCATAAACATAATATTGGGTTTTTTGTTATTGCTGTTGTTGTTTTTGGTAAAATTTAGAAGTGAACCTTTCCAATGTGTATGAAAGGATTGCTATTCACTCTCCTTAATCAACACTGGCCATCTTCTTCAGTAAGATCTAGCATCTGCTCCATAGAAGCCTAGTATATCTCAGAACTGACATTGAGAATTAGGATTTTTAACATAAATAATTGACTATAGTATCACTATTCTGAAAATTTTGCACTAATATGTGTCTAAAATGTACTCTTCATTAAATTTTAGAAGAATTTTAGCTGAGCCATAGAGAATAGAGTCTTCAGAGAAAACATTATACTTGATTTCTGACCTAAGAATATTATTAAAAAATTGAAATTTTTATTTCTGTTTCTTCAGAACAAAGATAAACACTGCACATCTGGTTTAGAGATATTTTGGTACCTTTACCGAATAGGCCCCAAGCTTAAAAGCCCAAAGTAGCTCAAACCACCCCATGGGACAGGTAAATCAAAGTAGACTCAAGTTTGATCTCATTTCAGACCTGAACAACCTATAGAGGCCAAACTAATCTGGTACTTGCTGATTCTACAGAGGGACCCATACAGGTCAAGTTAGATGCTCATTTCCCCAGTTCTGCAATGTTCCTGAAAGTTCCCCCAATATATTTATTTTCTTGAAACGGAGGATGTCTTCTGATGACTAAAATAATGTTTGCCATTTCAACATTTTTAAAACACAGTAAACCAAAATTAGGATATACTTTAAGAAATATTGTGAATTATCACATAATTCTAAGAAAATAAACATTTCCTGAAAGAACACAAAGATACCAGTTAGACGAAAATAAAAATTAATGCTCATTTATTTACACACAAATATAATTTTAGTTGCCATTAAATATACATATCAAAGCTATAATATATCATATATGAAATATATAAATATATGAGATATATAAGATATATATGTGTATATATATATAGTTTGTAAGTTTATAAACTTGTTTATATATACGTATATATATGTATATATAAACAAGTTTATATATATAAACACCCTACATATACTTGTTTATATATACATATATATAAACAAGTTTATATATATATAAACACCCTACATATACTTTTTTTAGGAGGGTGCATAGGAGGGTTAAACCTGGCAATGCTCGGGATTTCTCTGACTCTGTGCTCACGATTACTCCTGCCAGTGCTCAGGGGACCATATAGATTACCAGGCATTAAACTCAGGTTGCTACATGCAAGATAAAGGTCCAGCCTGTTTTACTAACTCCTCAGTCGCTAGTCACATTTTTGAAATATTCCACATTTTAAAAAAATTCTAGAAATGTAATTTGTATATGTTTCTTTTGAAGCTTATATGAAGGAGTATCTGATGCCTACTCCCACTTTGGTCCTTCCTGGTCTCTCCACTGGTGCTGAGGATGAAGCAGTGCTCAGTATCAAATCCAGGTCTCCTAGATGTAAAACTTGCGTTCGAGTCTATTATCCTGGATGTACATATTCATATATATTTTATCTTTAAGATATCTTTTTCATTTGGCGGAATATATCATTTGGTGCTGCACAGGGCTGAATACTGGTTCTAACATCAGGGGTCATTCCTGGCCGGGCTTGGGAGACAATCTGGGGTGCACTGGATCGAATCTAGGTTGGCAACATGCAAAGCAAGTATCCTACCCGCTGAACGATGACAAAAGTTTCATGATTTCTGGATTGAAAACAACTTAGATGGAGTTCACAGAGATTATCAAGTTCCTTAAAAAATGGCATAATACATGGTAGGGCAGAAGCACACTATATAGAAACTTGGGTTTAAAGAGAGTAATAGAAAACTATATATCATCAACAGGATCTCAAGGAATTTTGTTTTGAAAAAAAAGTCAAAAGAAATACCGAAAAGAAGAAATTTTAAGAAAAAATAATGATTTGTAATGGTACTGGACATGAGGCAGTCAACAATTGGATTGGATAGTAACAGAAAGCCTACTTCTGTATTAGTAGATAATGAAGCTGTTTCGGAGAATATCAAAGTTAAGGATGTGACTACAGAAATGGACTGGTAGAGTAATAATAAAGGCCATATTACCTGTCAAGAGACCATGCATAAAGCTACTGCATGAGATGAGGCAAATAAGTACTCAAAAATTAGTAGGTAGAACAGTGAGATATGGGATGGGTGGAAGCCTGTGAGCTATGTGTCAAGTTGCTCACGGAATATAAGGAGTAACCTAGAGATCTTTGCATGACAGTGAAGAGGATAGGAGGAGGCACAGTTTAATAATGTAAGTGAAAAAAAGAAGAATAAATTTGGTAATAGGCATTATACTTATTCTTTAAAAGCATATTTCTGAAGTAGTCTGATCACTTGTGAAGTCAATAGGGAATAAAGTGTTACAAGGGATCATGTCAAAGCTTTCATATGATTAAGAAATTAGCAAGGACTGAATGTTGTCTCATTCCACAAAGAATTCGTTCTCGTGTAAATTCCAGTATGCTTTCATAATGGAAAAGAGGTTGACATTCTAGCTCTCTCCTAGGATCGGCTTTTTGCTGAGGACTGTGTGACTATCATATTCCATTGAGTGATAGTTTACAAAGTGAGAGTGGACTTTGGGACCTACAATGACTGGAAACCTGTTTCTAAAGGCTTCTGACACAAAGAACTTCTGATAAAGAAGACTCCTCCAGATATTAAAAAATGGCAAGAGGAGAGGTGATACTGAGGAAAGGTTATAAAAAGAGGAGTCCCAAGGAAAAAGATCACTAAAATTCACAAGGTAATAAGACTTTATGGTAATTCTTCAAATTAATTATTCTCTTTTTAATTAAATATTGCTGGAAGATTTACTATGTAGTAAACAGGACTGAATGACATCTGTGGGTTTTCTTGTAAACATCAACCTCCTGAACAATTGGTGAAGAGCTGTCATGGGAGTGCTAAAGAAATCAGGGCCTTGTGACAGGGATTGGTGACTTTTTAAAATCAAATTCATTTTCAGATAAAAAAGAAAACCTATCTCCCATCATAAATATCAGGTTGAAGAATTCAGAAATATAGTTTAGTTTCCTGGTTAATGAAATTATATGTTGCAGCTTACAGTTTGAAAATATCAAGAAAACTCAAGATTTATATATTCAAAACTATTAGAATAAAAGATAATTACTTTTTTATTTTGGGGGGGTTTGTTTTGGTTTTTGGGCTATACCCAGCTTGCTCAGGGATCATTACTTGTTCCCTAAGTAGGACTTGGGGAACCATACAGGTGACTGAGATGGAATCTGAATCCATCATATACAAGGCAAACACCCTACCCACAGCACTATCACTTACCACTCCAGTCCCCCAAGGGTAACTTATCAGATGAATTTTGCTTCAACTAAAATTATTAGCATGAAGCCCTGATCACTATGTCCCCAGGATGTGTCTACTAAAGAAATAATCTGAGGAGAGGCAACTAAATTAAAATGAAGTCATAAGAGCGGTCCTTAATTCAAAATGCCTCTGCCCTCATAAGAATAAAATATATGAGGAAAAAGGAATAGTATAGCAGGTAAGTGCTTGCCTTGCATGCAGATGATCCAGGTTCAATCCCCAGTATTGCATATGGTCCCCAAAATACCTCCAGAAGTGATGTGTGAATACAGAGTCAAAGATATGAGTACTACTGTGTTAGTCTCAAAAAAAAAAAAACAAAACAGGGACAAGAACTAAGAGAATAGGATATGTGTTGGGGCTGGGAAGAGAGTAGCAGTACCTAATCACCCAATGCCCTGGCACCTCATGGTCCATGAATATTCTGGAGATCCTCAAATATACCTGCAATGGCCCTCATAATTGACAACAGCACAGAGTCAGAACACTCTCACATTTAACCAAATGGTTTAGTTGGCTAGACTTGCCAGAGTGAACTGCAGAGCCACTACATGCCACTTGGGAGTGTCCACCCCTAAAAAAAGAAACCCATAAAATAGAAATATGAACACATACATGAGAATAAGGAAAAAGGTGGAAGGCACAGTTAAGAGGACTGATACCTACAAGGGAAGATACAGCCAGGAAAATATACTGCTGGCCATCAAAAGGAACTGATTTGGAAAAAAAAAAAAAACCTTGCTATATAGAAGTTTAAATTAAAAACAATGACAACAATGACCAGACTTGATATAGAAAAGACAGAGATCTTCTGGAATTTTTATCTCAAAGGTTGGCATGGTCCTCCCATTGTTCATTGATTTGCTCGAGCAGGCCCAGTAACGTCTCCATTGTGAGACTTGTTGTTACTGTTTTTGGCATGTTGAATATGACACAGGTAGTTTGCCAGGCTTTGCCATGGTGGCGAGATACTCTTGGTACCTTGCCGGGCTCTCCAAGAGGGGTGGAGGAATCGAACCCCACTTGGCTGCACGGAAGGCAAATGCCTTACCACTGCGCTATCGCTCCAGCCCTTTTATCCAATGCATATGTTAAATTTTATCCAATACATATGTTAAATTGTACAACCATTATGAACCCAAGATAAGCAGTTCCTTTAAAAAGTTAAATATATACTTATTATAGGTCCCAGTTATTATAATTGAGTCCTTATACATTATTTTCCAAAGAAATGTGAATTTCTTTCCACTTAAACACATCACATGAATGACTAATGGCAGCTTGGTACTTAACTCCAAACTGAAAACAACTCAAATATCTATTAAAAAGAATGAAAAACTGTGAATGCAGTGAAATATTATTTTGCAATATAAAAGGAATTTGTAGCATAAAATATATATAAAGCTCAAGTAACTACATTGAGTAAGAGAGTTAAACAGAAAGAATATGAGATATAATCAGTAAAGTTCTAAAAACTTAAAACTAATCTACAAAGTGACAAGTCAGTAGCTGTCTGCAGAAGTGGTGGAGGCAGTTTCCAGATACATTTTTTATTTGCATTTGAGATGTATGTCTAAATTTATCAAAAATATCCCTGAGATTATAGTTTATTCCAGCAATCTCTCAATGAAATCCTTGATTGTTTTTTAAGTTGGAAAAAGAAAAGTATTGGGATGTAGAAGGAAAAAAAAAAAGAAAGAAACTCCCCAGCTGAAGATGAATTTAGTATGGGATAGATTTTAAAGTCCTTTGGAGGGTAAAATAACATATTTGCCTTGCTAATTATCCCTGGTTTCTAGCACGTGAGGAAACTATACATCGAGGCATTACTGAAACAATTACACTCTTAGGAGAGTTTTATCAACTTCATTGTTTGTGGCATTAGATGTATAAAGTAAATGACATTGCATGAGTGTAGATACACTGATACAAAGAGACTGGTCAAGATATTTAAAAGCGTCATTAACAATAAAGTGCACAAAATACAGTGCATCAAGTTTTAATAAAAATGACCAATTATTCTCTCACTTAGGGTTATCTATTTTTGTCTAATGTTTAGACAAAGTTTATCTTTCTTCACAATGCTGCATAGACTGTCAGTGATGTTTTTCAAGCCACCTTATCTATGTTTATGTGGAGGTTCTGTTTCATAGCATTTTCTCAAGAGACACTTGACAAGTCCAAGCATGGTCATCCTTTGAAATCACTTTAATCAATGTGTAATTCACAATTATGCAATTATTTTATTATTCAGAAACATCATAAGTGTTACAAATCAGATTAACCTAGGAATTTAGAAAATAATTGCCTTAATTAATAATGCCATCCATAATGGTATGAATCTCCATAAATTATTATTTTTTCTATATTCATATTTAAATGACTTCACAATGAGGAAAATTAGGGAAAGAGTTCTAAACCTTTTTACAACTTTTTAGTAAATCTAAAACTAATTCAAGAATACTTATGTAAAATAAGTAAATTAAAAAGCATATCCCATATAGAGATTAAGAAAAAACAGCACTAAGTCTCTCATAATAATAGTCAACAAAAATAAGTACCTTAATAAATTACATTAATATTACTTAACGCCATAACCTGAGAATCAACTCCCCACATATTTTCTCATATGATAATTATTTTAATGCTTATTGATGAGTTTACAGAGTTGCAATGTACACTTAAGGCAAATGTTTTGGAGCATGTAGACAAAAGGAAGAATTATTCACCAAAAGACTCCCATCCCAAGATAATAAAGTATCTATTTTCTTCTTTATCTTTGAGGTTTTTTCAGTATGTCGATGTGTACATAGAAAAAAATGAAATTTTATGCAACATACGGTATTATAACCTGTTGTTTATTTTTTTACTATTTACATATGACTGCATTCAATAATTTTTAAAGAACATACGAACTAGCACCTGAGTAAAGATCAAAAGGTAAAAATCTAACAAATTTATGCAAATGAAAACTCAATATGCATCTTATGCAAAACCTAGTTGTCCTTTAAGTATTATCTTAGAATAGTGTATTTAAAAATACAAATTATCCAAAATATGCATTACCAAAAAAAGTAAGTGATAGGTGTTAATCCATTTATTACCTACAAAAATGAGAGCACAGAAATTAAGAATAGGATCCAGATAATTGCCTGCTCTACTATTCATGTTCTGTGATCCTGGTCTCCTTAGGCAACCCCTTTATGTCTCATCTTCATTATCACTAAAATAAAAAGATAAGAGTTCCTATTGCATAACATATTCAGTTCATATTTTATTTTAATTTTAAATGCTATATTTCTGAAATCAAAAATGCAGACTTTTTCATGTGAACTTTCAGTGAATGGTTGTGATTATTAAAAATCAGTGTATCTTCAAGTTGCATCTGAGATCTATAGTATAAAGTTTTTTCAAGAAATATAGAAAAATATGAATTAATATTTTGGGCTGGAGTGATAGCACAGTGGTAGGGCGTTCGCCTTACAAGCGGCCAACATGGCCGACCCGAGTTCGATTCCTCCGCCCCTCTCGGAGAGCGCGGCAAGCTACCGAGAGTATTCGATATGCCAGACACAGTAACAACAAAGTCTCCAATGGAGACGTTACTGGGCCCGCTCGAGCAAATCGACGATCAACGGGAGGGCCTTTACCTTTACCTTTTACCTTAATATTTTGGGACAAAATTAATGTTTGAAATGATCTCATATAAAACATTTTTTAAAATACATTTCTTAAGATAGAAGATAATGTGCCTCTCTAGCTATGGAGACCCCATATTCTACGATATCAGTGAGTCTCTATAAACAGTTGGAACTAGAATCTCATTATCAAAAATATTCTAGTTATGAAATATATTTGACTTGGTGTGGGCAGGGGGTGGCTCTGAGCTATAACCAGTTGTGCTTAGGGCTTACTGCTGATTCTGCACACCAGGATCATGCCTGATACTAGGGAGTACTTGGGAATGGAATCACTGTAGGCCACGTGAAAGGCAAATACCTTTCCCAATGTACTATTAATCTAGTCCCTATTTGACATTTTACACTGGTACAAGATATTGGCAACTTCATGAATTCAGTCCATGTAATTGGATCTTACAGAAAACTCAGGTGTTGTATACCCTCAGCTGATACTTGATTGGTTCTAATATTTAAGGCTGAAAATGAATACTAGAGAGAGAGATGCCAAATGACACTTGCCAACCTACCATTTTTATTTCTAAAGGTGAGAATTCTAACCTTGCTGGCTCCGCACAAATAAGCAGGCTTCATAGAACTGTAGAATGAAAGGGAATCTAGTTTAGTCTATTTTCATCCTTCCCCTTCAATAGATAATAAGGCTGGGATCAGATTTGAAGTAAAAACCTCCAAGTTTTGGTTTCAGATGTGTTCTCTTTCCATAATACCTTGTTTTGCTGGATTAAAAAATAGCTAATACAAAGTTTCTACATGTGAAGCCAGATATTTCTAAGTCTGGCTTCCTAAAATTCCTGATCAACCAAAATGAGATAGATAACTGAAAGCATAAAAAATGAAAGTTTAAAAGAAGAGACAATATGTGGGGAAGAAAAAACAAATGAAAAGTTGTAAATAATCAAGAATATTTTTAATAACGTAAGAAATCATACCTTAAACATCTTGGAAGAAACACTTGATCAAAGTCGAAGAGAGAATAGGGAAAAAAGAAGAACCTTAGAGAAAAGAGGGGAAGAACATTGGCAAGAAAGATAAATCAGTTAATGGAAGGTACAAAAAAGGAAAAAAAAAGGAGGAGGCAAAGAATGGTGGGTTCAGACATCAACACTAATAAAGTTACATTGCTGAGAGCAAAATCTAATTTTAATTCATTTGATTTGCCAATATTGCTAAAAGTAACAATTCTTAACATTTTTTGCTAGCAAGCTCAGTTATTATAGAATTATCAATGTAAGACTGCGTTAAAAATCCTGTATTTTCAAGGGGGCAGGGGGGTATGGCCCAGCAGGCCAACCTGTACCTCTGAGAAATTAAATGATCAAAAATTAGGTATGTGGGATTCACACCCACAAACCACCTCCAGCTCAGCTATACAAGCTCATTTATTGGCCTTGCATCAGAGACCCATAAATAAATCTTGAAAGAGATCAAAATCAGAGACTCAAAAATGAATCTTAAAATAGAGCAGCATACCGCAGAGATGTCTCCCACCCTGGGCCAGGCTGATTTCATTGGGGCACTTCAGAGGGGGACAGGTGTGCCCCTTTGCCTGCCTCAAATGAACCATGACAGCCGCAAACCTTGAGAATCCAATTGCCACCACACTCAACCTTCACAGGCTTGTTCCGAGTCCCCCAAGCATGAGAATGAATCTGCTGAAAAATCCAGGTATGCGGGACTAGTGACACAAAGCTCCAAAATTCACGGAATCGGGAATAGGAGACAACTCCATCTCCGCACCTTTCTGGTTTCCTGATAGTCATGCTCAAGAACTGCCTCTAGGCACCAATTTGGCACATTAATGTCCATGATTCAGAGACTCACAGATGAATCTCAGAAGAGAGAAGAATGCCAGAGAGATGGCTCCAGAAACTAAATATCTAAAAATTTTAGAATTCTAGTAGTGCACAGCCACGCAACTTCTCATACTCTTCATAATAAGCAATACAAAATAAATTATTTAGCATTTGCCTAAGGGGCAGGGTTGGATGGTGGTGGGAAAATTTTAAATAATGGTGATGGGAAGGTGTACTGGTGGTAAAATTGGTGTTGAAATACTGAATAAAAACAATTATTGTGTACAACTTTATGAAAATAAAATTTATTTTAAAAAAAAGAATCCTGCATTTTCAAACAAGAAAAAAAAAGATAAAAGTTTAGGAAAGGTTAGGCATTTTTGTTCATTCACTATTATTTTGGGGGGTTACAGTGTCTAAACTCACATTTTTGGTCATTCCCCCTTCCCAAATTCAGTAACGAAGATTTTTAGACAATGTGTTTACTATCTATTTTACCTAAAAAAAAGACACTGGATATCTGGAAATAAAGAGTCTATTCAAATAGAAATATATAATCTCAGACAAATTACTTATATAATTTAATTATATAATTACTTATATAATTTAATCAACAAATTTATTTGTTGATGTTTCAACATTCAGCACTATAGAATCTATAAAATTTGTTTTAGTAACTCTAGACAATATTAAATTTACAAAAATACAAAAAGAAGTTTTCTGATATTTTCCAAAAGATGCTTATTTGAAGAATAATTTTTACGTTTGAAATGCTGGTGCAGTGAAAGTGGCAGAGGTACTGGCTGTCTGATTAGCAATATGCTGGTACTGCACTTTCATTTTTCTTTGTTTTTGGGCTACACCTGGCAGTGCTTTTAGGGTTTACTCCTGGCTCTGTACTCTGTAATCACTCCTGGCACGTCCAGGGAATCAGATGGCATGCTAGGGATCAAACCCAGGCCAACACTGCGCTAGGCCAGTTCGCAACATGCTGGACTATCACTCCAGTCCAAAGTACTGCACTTTCTATTAAGAAAGCATAAAAATGTGAAAAGTTAGTACCCATGTTTGCTACATTTTTACCTCATATAGAACCTATATGATCATAAGGGGAGTTTTATATATATATATACATATATGTATATATGTGTATATATACATGGATTTAAATATTTACTCTTTATATTTAAAGAAAGAAACACAGTAGATTAAAAGCTAAATTATTAGTTGTATAATTGCTGCACATATATAAATTGTGTGTTTATAGTTAATCTATGTACAAATATATATATATATTTGTGCATGTATATGTGAATTTATGCATATGTATACTCAAATGTGTGTGCATGTTGTTCTCCAAAAGGTGGTAGTAGACCATAAAGGAAACAAAGTGATAATATTTTGTTATTTAGTAAACTAAAGGTCAGAATATCTTAATGCTGTTTTCTATGAAAAAGTTAGAAAACATTTGTGCCTGACTAAAATGGTTATCATTTTAATGTTACCATTTTAAGGTTGTTACATCAAGATCTAGGGCATTATAAGTCTGCCATGAAATTCAGAATTGTTTTTCTTTTACAGTGTCTGTCATCCAAATAATTTAATTATATAAAATGACAGCTACTTTTAAATACATTTTGTACATCCTTTTAGTTAAAATATAAAGAAACAATAGGTAACCAATAGATAACTTTCAAATCATAAGAAATTATAAACCAATGAGCAATTATTAAATTCTTCTTCTCTGACCAATTGAAAGTCAGTATTTGGTTTTTGTAAAGATTGAAATTATTCAACAAGATGTTAAAATAAAACAAAAGTGCACTAATCATCTTTATCTGAAACAAGAGTACTAATGAGAGTGAATTATTTTCGACATTTGTCTTAAGTTTACAGTAGTCCCGCTTCCATATGGTATAGTACACATATAAGCTTTACTTAAGCAATGAACTTTTCACACCCACAGAAGCCACAAAATCAAATGGCTTACAGCTTTTGCAGCTGGTGAACTGCACTCATTTGGGTAGTGTCACATGAAAAATATTTCACTCTTCAAGTCTTAGACAAAATCAGTCATTAATGAAATGCAGGCAGTACAATGAGATCATATGAAGTATGAATTTCAACAACCATTCTAGGAACACTAAGGAAACTCAGACCAAGAACACAAATCAAGTTCTTAATGCCATAAAAGAAAAGAAAGAAAAAGCATTAAGGAATGTCTTCACAGATTTTAGCATTTTTTTGAAAATAACTGTTAACCACTGCCTTGAAAGAAGTTTTCGTTTAACCATTTGCAGAATAGATAATCATAAATTGACAGAGAATAACTACAAATAACCAGAATAACAGCAAAACAAGATTTTAAAAACACATTACTTGCCAAATATCACATATGAAATATGCTTGCTTAATAAGAAAAAAACTGTCATTGGTCCACACAATTTTAAGATAATATCTTACTTGTGAAAAACCATTTTATGAGTGTTTACTTTTTTGCTGCAGCATTTTAAGAAAAGGACAATTCAACAACAGTATTTTAATATATTCTTTCAAGTAGAAGTTGGTATAAAATAGTATTTTTAGAATTTCTATTTTTGAAAGAAGAAACATTGTTTTATACTTCTTGTCACAACAAATTGTCTTCATTCTAAAGTAAAGCAACTTTAAATATTTCCACTTTCAATCCATTTCCCTGTTTATACAATTTTAAAATGCAATTCTTTACAAGTAGAGTGAATTTTTACAGAACAAAGAGGACAACATTTGAAAAAATACAATAAAAAGGGAATATATACAGAACCTATACTTTGTATATATCCACTAGAATTTGCATAACTGGATTTCATATGGTTTTGACCTTTTTCATTTATGTTACAGTGTAACATAAATGAAATAAAACAAATTATTATTCCACTTTTAGGCTTTAATGTGAAGTCTGAGTTCACTTCATGAGGATTCAACTGGAATTTTGAAGGATAACTTCATTATATTAGATGCTGATTAATAGAATACATACTTTAATATCTTAAGGGAGTATGACTACAGTAAGTCTCACAAAGTATAACATCTCTCTACATCTGTTATACATAAAATTTTATGTGTCTCAGACACGCCACCTGGCATTAAACCCCAGTTTACATTTGAAACATTGATTAATCGAACTAGTGTATAGTGACAATATAACTACTCTGTAATTGAAGGGGAAAATTGTATCACACCATGTTTTCCAATAGGATGTTGGCTTCTCAAGGGTGACCATGAATTTCCTTCTTGTTTGGGGGTTCTGTGCTAACATTAGTATCTTTGATATTCACAGTTAAGAACAGACTACAGTTATTATACTTTTTTAAGTAGGCAAAGCATTTCTCTACTACCCCCACATTCCTTATAGCTGTCACAAACTTAGACATTCCTTAAAAGCATCAAAATTTGGGGCTGGAAGACAGAATGCTTGCCTTGCACTTGGCCAATCTAGTTAGATCCTTGGCACAGCATAAGGTCTCCAAGGCCCACCGGAAATGTTTCCTGAGTGCAGGGCAGATTTGGCAAGTTGATAAACTCTAAGCATACTAAGGAATACCCATTTCTCAGTCTAAAAAATTTTTTAAAAAGCATTTTCAGTTCTTTTATATTGATATACCACACTGCAAAAAAATCTAGCTGATAAGAGCTTGGGCTGAAAATAGTAAATCCAGATAATATTCTAGCCATTTTGACTCTATCACTGAATGATGCAAAAAACCTACTGCTACTACCTCATAATCTAGAGGGATAGATATACAATAAGATACAACTATAGCAAGCACAACATCCTGGCATCATGAGGCTTATATTCAAGGTAGAACACAAATATAATAAATGAGTAAGTATATAGATAATGGTGACATATTTGGTCACTAAAATCAAATTGAAAGAGATTATCAAAATAGGTGGGCAAATATAGAATGAGTAAATGAATTAGAAAGCAAAGAAAGAAAGTCATGAAAATATTTTGAAGAAAGGGAGATCATTTCAACAACCAGCATAGAAAACATGAAAGGAGAGAAAAGTTTACCTACAGATTAATTCTCACTATTCAATCAAGATCAATAATGCCAAGCAAAATTACCTAAAATATGTAAAAAATGTGGCATAATATAAGAATTATCAGTTTCTTTTTTTAAATTAGGCAACATTTGGGGTGGATTGTAAAACAATGATAACTCTAATTCTCTTTTTCTTAACTCTTTTCTATTTGATTTATTCTTCACCCTTATTTTTGCAACTACCTTAGCACTGTCTTCCCGTTTTTCATCGATTTGCTCGAGCGGGCCCAGGAACATCTCTATCGTGAGACTTGTTCTTACTGTGTTTGGCATATCGAATACATCACAGGGAGCTTGCCAGGCTTTGCCATGTGGGCGAGATACTCTCGGTAGCTTGCCGAGCTCATTTATGAAGAACTACCTATTCTTCATAAATGAGTAGAACTACCTATTCTTCATAAATGAGTAGAACTACCTATTCTTCATAAATGAGTAGTCATACAGACCGAAGAAAGGTAAAGGTAAAGGCCCTCCCGTTGATTGTCGATTTGCTCGAGCGGGTCCAGTAACATCTCCATTGGAGACTTTTGTTGTTACTGTGTCTGGCATATCGAATATTCTCGGTAGCTTGCTGGGCTCTCCGAGAGGGGCGGAGGAATCGAACTCGGGTCAGCCATGTTGGCCGCTTGTAAGGCGAACGCCCTACCGCTGTGCTATCGCTCCAGCTCGAAGAAGTAAAAGTGTATTTAATTTAGAATAAGAATAAAAGAAGTTTTAGTAATAAATCTGTGCTTTACTAGCAGGGTTAACCAAACATATTCTCTCGCTTATTTGAGGACAATTTATGGCAAGGAAAACAGTGGAGAAAAAAGTAATCACTCAAAAAAATACTAGGGGCCAAGATGTGGCTCAAGTGATAGAGCAAATAGCTCGCATGTGTGAGGCCAGAATTCAATCCCTTTCAAAGCTTATCCTATGCCCCACCCCCACAGTGAAGCCCTGGTGGCAGTCCTTAAAGGACTCTGATCTCCACACACATCAGAGTGTTGCTCCTAAAATAACTGCTAGAATAAACTGTTACAGTCATAGAAAATTATTTGTTAACTCACAAAACTTACACAAATAAACATGGGCAATATCTAGTACTAATGGTAACATTTTAAAATCCTTTTTAATCCAAGGGCTAGAGCGATAGCACAGCAGTAGGGCATTTGCCTTGCACGCAGCCAATATGGCTGATCTGAGTTCGATTCCTCCACCCCTCTCGTAGAGCCCGGCAAGCTACCGAGAGTATTTCGCCCGCACGGCAGAGCCTGGCAAGATACCCATGACATATTCGATATGCCAAACACAGTAACAACAAAGTCTCCAATGGAGATGTTACTGGGCCCGCTCGAGCAAATCGATGAACAACGGGAGGACAGTGACAGTGACAGTTTAATCCAAAATCTATGGCATATCAATGATTAAAAAGAAAAAAAAAGTAAAAGGCTGATGAAATAGCTCCAAAATCAAGAGTTTATGGGTGGATTGCACCTGGCTCCAACCTGGCTCCTGGGCATGGTGACATAGCACCAGTAGGGATAAGGCCTGGTGGGCCCCCAGCACTGGTGGGCTAGAGCAGCCAACTGTCCTGCCACACATAACAAGCCTGGATATCAAGGATCAGCAAGAATGGTCCCAGGATCTGATTTCAGCACTCCCAGGTACCATCACTCAACTTCCATACACAAATGAAAAATATAAAATAAAAACTCAGAAATGTAGTGATTAATAAGTTAGTTTTAAAATTAACAGAAAAATTTAACTGTCATGTTCAAACAATTTTATTTATGAATATCTGTTCTCTTCAGAGAGTAAGAATATTGTAATCTTCTCTTCCATTTTTTTTTTTTTTTGGTGGGAGGAACACCTGGTGGTTCTCAGAATTATTCCCGATTGTATGCTCAGGGTCACTCTCGGCCATACTTGAAGGATTATGTGGCCCTGGGAATTAAACGCAGTTCTTTAGGATGCAAGGTAAATTCCTACCCACTATCTCTCTGGCCCCTATAGTAACCTCTTGTTTTAATAACTTGATTAGTTGTCAGAGCATAAAATTTTTGTGATTTTATAGTTAATTATTCCCTAACCATCAATCATTTCTTGGGAAATTCTTTGTATTTTCCTAAAGTTTATCTTCAGTGCTATGACAGAAAACATGAACTGAGAAGAGGTACAAACAGAAAACTGTTGAAAGAAGAAGCTTTTTACAAATATAACCACAGTAGTCTGGAGTAATTTTTAAGTGAAAAACATATATATATATATACTCTCAAGAGTCACATAAAAATCAAGCGGCGTAAGAAAAATTTTAAGACAAGTTAAAATATATTGAAAGCCTTAAAAGTGTGCATTAGTTAAAGTTATAATTAACTCCGATATCCATCAAACTTCATTATCTACAGTACTAATTTTTACAAGCAAAGATATGCATAAATGTGATAATCACATAACATAGGAAAAACATGATTAAAGAGCATACACAATAAATCAAAGTATATTAAGCTATTGCTAAGATCAAAAAATATTGAGCATTTTATTGAGGAACTTAACAATTTTTTAAATACTACCGTGCAATGCTTAAAGAAATATTGTAGACAATTTCAGATATTTAGGTAATTTTGCACAAAAAAATTTATTTAAAACTATTGAGTTTATTCATTTGAATTTAGAGGATAAAAGCAATTGTCAGAAACAGTGATTTGTGGGTGTATGGAGGCTCCTAGATTTGAGAAGCTCCTTCCTGTACACAGTAAGAGCTAACTGATAAAGCTTTGTGAACTGATAAGAAGTCACTTACACTTAGAGTCTTTACTAGGAAACTTTAAGGAACTCAGTTTTCCATTGCACCACAGAGCAACGGATAGGATAAAGGGACTTAAGATATTGGAAAACGGTAGAACCCTAAATTCCTGATCATTAGCTTTCAAACTTATCTAGTAGACTCTAGTAGACTGTGGCAGTCAAAACTATAGGCAGGTGGGTAACTTTATTTGCAGACCATAAAATGTAGTGTTGGTTTGGCAGCTGATCTGGGCAGAGCGTAAAACATAATGGGACAGAATGCGAAGACTCCTGTAAAATGGCTTAGAAACCTAATGAAGAAGTTTAGCTCTGGGACTTTTTGACTTAGGAAGGGAAAATGACACTAGAAAAAAAATAAAACATAAATAAAATCACCTCTGAAACTCAGAAATGGAATTTAAATGATGGATAGATGGACCATTATTTATGATTACTATAATTAGTTGTTAGAAGCCATCAACACCTACTAGCATGACTTTTTTAGCAGTAAATTATTTTTAAATATATGCAGTGCTCACAGAAGGGAAATTCATGGATATAATGTCAGGCTTTTGGTTTTGAAGATGTCTGTAGATATATATTTGTCCATCTTTATATTTTTATGTTATTTCTATTTTCCCATCATTCATAAGTTCATTTCAAAATATACAGTAAATATCTTCCCAGCAGAATTAAGCAATGTAGTTCATGCTATTCAATTTGAAATGGAAAATTAAAAAAACAAAAATTCCTTATTGAATTAGAAAAGTATGTTTTTTACACTGCGTTCTAATTTTCAATTTTGTATATTTCAAAAAAATGTCATGAAATACATGAAATATATTCCAGGATATTAAAACATATGGGGGTAGTTTTTTTTAATTTACTTCCGTAAAATATATGGGAATTCCAAGTATCTTGATTTTTCACTGAGTTTAAGAAGAAGAAAACAAGAAATGCATTCATAACAAAATTGTGCAGAGCTAATATAATATTGCATGAAATCATTCAACTCCAAATGACTATATGTGATTTCCTGATAAATCAGTTAAAATCAAGTATGTTTTATTAATCATAATTTAATATCACATACAATTTATTGCTAATACTTATTTTATATAGTTTATTTTTCAATTTAAATTTGGTTTATACATCATTAGTAATGGTTTATCATGCACATAACATCACTGAAATAATCATGATAATTTTAATATATACCTTCATTGTAAATACAAAATTATTTATTACTAATTAAAACAATTCTTAAAGATACTTCTGAACTAATTATGGGTATTTTTAAATATCCAAATGGTGAAACAGGTAATTTATGTAAAAGAGAAGGTCCAAGAATCCTTTGTCTCTTATGATTTCATTGGTATTTTGAAGAGGAAGTTAGAACTACAGAAGTTTATACTGGGATCCGTGGTGGTGGGAAATGGGCATTGGTGGAGGGAAGGGTATTTGATCATTGTATAATTGAAACCCAAGCACAAAATTTGTAAGTCTACAACTGTACCTCATGGTGTCTCACTAACAAAAATTTTAAAAAATCATAAAAACGTAAAAAAAAACCCAAAGAAGTTTCCCCTCCTCCCCCCTCCCCTCCCCTCCCCTCCCCTCCTCTCCCCTCCCCTCCCTTCCCCTCCCCTTCCCTTCCCTTCCCTTCCCTTCCCTTCCCTTCCCTTCCCTTCCCTTCCCTTCTTTGCTTTTTGGGTCACACTCAGAGATGCATAGGGGTTACTCCTGGCTCATGCTCTCAGGAATTACTCCTTGCGCTGCTCAGTGAACCATATGGGATGCTTGGAATTGAACCTGGTCGCCCGCGTGCAAGACAAATGCCCTACCTGCTGTGCTATTGCTCCAGCCCCCAGAAGTTTAATTCTATAGGATGGTGTCATGACGTTATCAATGCTAGCAAATAACTGAATAGTGGGACATGATTCTATCTGAATTTCAAAACGAAATGTAATATCTGATAAATATTAAACTCTGTGATACAGAAATTAAAGAAAATAGCTGTGAAACCTTTATTGGCAATATTTTTGATCACCACAAAGGCTGCTATCATATATATGTATATATATGTATATGTACGTATATACACATATATAGTCCTATATGTTTATACATGAGTGCTTATGTATGCAGTCTGTCTTAAATTACTGTGTGTACATGAAATAAATTGCATTTGAATTACAATGTTTCCAAATAATTTATATAGCAACACCGAGATACCATAATGATACATACTGCCCAGTCTTACCAGTTGAGCCACTGGCTTCACAACTTCAAGTGAAACCAAAACCAAATATCCACCAAAATATCCAAAAACACACACAAAAAAACTGAGATCAGAAAAAGACATCATTATCAACTTTCTTCTAACAGTACTAACATAAATTAAAAAGTGTGTTTTAAGCATTTTTTAAATAAAATAATTGGATTTAAATGAGCCCTGGGAATTAAGGAGCATTTTTAAGCTTTATGTTTGGGTTTAGTTTGTTTCTTTGTGAGGAGGGGCAGAATTTACTAGAGATTTAAAACTCTTAACAGATACTACTAGATACTATGTATATAACTAAAGTGGTTGTTTTTTCAACTGTAAATAACTTGTGGGTGGGGGGGGGGCAACTATATAATTGTGGATTTGGAACCAAAAACCAAATATTTCAAAAATAATAGTACATTTTATTCGCCTAATACATAATACATAAAAATTACCAGAATTCCCAGCTTTTAAAGTTTTGATAAACAGACTGAGCTCTAGGTAAGCATAAACAAAGTAGTATTATATTTGGAATATATTAAAAAACAACACATTCCAAAATAATAAAGATAAGGAACTCTCTTTATTCATTTGTGTGTAAATGAACAGTCATATTAACAGTTACATACAAGAAAAACAAATGTAAGACTAAAATATTATAGATAATATATTAGCAATGCAAGAATTTTCTATTAATAAATCAAGATCTATTTTCCCAGGACTGCAAGTTGCTAACATTCACCCAATTGAGTGTTAGAAACGTCAAGAAATATTCTGTTTGGCCCTATGATGGAGAACTGTGGCAAAACAAAAACCTACAGGAAATATTATATATGTGAAAAGAAAGAATAAATTCTCATCTATGATTTTTCTCTTAATCATTTGTCTACAACTTAACACAAGCAAAAAAAGTATATTATCATATTTTAATCTGAATAATATTTACATTATAGTACTATAATAAAGTTAAAAAATATTACAATAAACTTCATCCATCACATAGTTATAAACAGTATGGTACTATTTTAAGTCAAACTCATGTTCCTAGTTTCTAAACTTCAAACTGAAATATCACTACATTCATAAAAAAGAACTGAGCTACTGGGAGTCAGGAAAAAATACAAAAAGGTAGCCGACCTCAATAGCAGATAGTAAAATTAACATTTCAACAGTTCTTGCCTTTCATCTCAACTCTCCATGGTATATTTTTTTTTGAAAAGCTATGATTTAGTTTAGAAAGATGCAGAATTACATAAAACAGCTGGAATATGGGACAAGAAATATTGGCTTATTATCCCTCGTGGACACTATCCATAAAAAATTTAATCTGTTTTGGTAGTTTTAATCTCCAGAGCACCCCAAGCTATGTTATAGAAACATCATCTTGGTCATTTATTTTAGAAAGAACACTGGTGATGAAAGTAAACGTACTTTCCTTTAAGTTCTCTCAAAGCCTTTTTTTTAATCATAAAACTTTCATCAAATATAGACACTGAGTATGTGTGCAAATATTCCAACTAATAGTTTTATGTCTTCGTAATTAGACTGATAATACTATAACTTGGTGACTTTACCAAAAACCGAAGACTTTTTTTAGATTCAGGAAATTAATGGTTTTTATTTAACTATGACATTTAGATACTGCATAATGCAAAGCAAGTTGGAAAAATAGCATGATATAAACATTAAAATATCATTTGAATTGGTTCTGAAATAAAATGACATTAGTGATATTGTAACATTTTAGGATATTTTTAGATTTAATGTATTTTATTCCAAAAAAGGTTTTAAATGGTCATTTGAATATTATAGTTAGCAGTCAGATGCTTTTTAATTAATATTAAAATGATACAGTAGAAGACAGTTAATAAACATTACATCTTGCTGATGAAAAATTTGCTAGTAAACATTGGATATTGAGAATATGTGCATGTAAAAAAGACTGGATAATGAAGACATTTGCTGTACTTACAAAAACAGAAAAAAACAAAAGAAGAGTAATCTATAAAATTTAGTGTTTATCCTTTCATTTAGTGTTTATCATTATAATTTATTGACAAATTTTAGAAACATTTCTGAGTATGCATTTAAAATCAGAGAAACAGTCACCTAATTGAAAATACAATAAAAATTTTAAGTGATCTTTTAAAAATGGCACATTATAACACAGCTATGCTATCATTAATAACACTCAAAATATGTAATGGGCCTCTTACATATTCCAATTAAAAATAGAAGTCCTTAAAATATTTGAGTATTTATAGTCTATAAAGATTTTCAGGAACATTTTTATTAATTTGACACAGATACGCCTTCATTTCTAATGTTACAAACCTGAATCATTTTAAATGCAATTAAAAGTGGTTATGAAAGAGTGTGGACTTCCTTGTGAAGTAGGAAATCACTCTTGTGATTAACATGCAAACGAGCTCATGCTGGCAGAATAGATTGGGGTTTTAAAACCCCAATTACTTTTGTATGATTATCTATTTACCAGTACACAGTCTATTTTCATTTTTCATCTAATACAAAATCGGCTTGCTTACATTTTTAGCACAGCAATTAATATTTACAATAATTATGACATCAAGCACTGCTGAGAACTCCAAGTAAATCATTTACCCCATCTTTCTTTTATATACTATTAATTTCTTTTGTAATTTCTCGTAACACCACATAAGAGATTACCATGATGCAAAAATCAAAATTAGGAGTAAATCTTTCCTATGAATAAAATTTTGTCAAAATATATATTTTTGGAATTTAGTAAGATTACTATTGTTTTACTATCAAGTACAAATTTTTAAGTTCAATGAGAATAATATATAAACTGGATTAATTGCACACAGTAAGAAAACATATATATTAATAATAATAAATGTGTCCTATGTAGCTTTTCTTTTAAAAAGTAATAACATAATTCTAAACTTTCACTAACACGCTTGGATTCATACGTGCTGTGCTATGTACTGCACACATACACATTTTTCCCGACTTCTAAAGAAAATTATAATGCATTAATGACAGGAACCATGGTAATGGAAAAAAGGTCACCCTCTCTTGAACACCTTCTGTTTTAAACCATTATATATAAAGACATTCGAGAAAGCAAAGAATTAAAAGCCAGCCTTTGTGCAACCCATTACTGAAATATTATAGAATAATCTATATCAAATGTAGAGGAATAGCAGATTCTTTTGGATCTAAATTAACTGCAGCCATAGAAACGCTTTTATGCTTATTATGTATCTGCATGTTGATTCAATTATTAAAAGAACACCTGACAGCATCAGACTTATTTAATTGAATTAATTAAACTGGATGAATAATCACTGAATTCCTTTTGTGTGAAATTTGTCCTGAAAAGTAACACTGGCATTTGGAAATTGCAAGTAATTTGCATGGTGAACTACAGTGAACATGAAAATCTATTTCAGTATGTGGGGTTCCTTCAGACCTTTTCTTGAATAAGAGAAACTAAAAGATTTTTACAATAAATGTTTTCTCTTGTATAGTACAGATTTATGAATACTTTTAACCAGTATATCATCAAGCAAATCTGCAACAATTTCCTCAGTATGGCAATTCAAATTTTTCTTATGTGGTGAAAAATATTATGCAAACTGTCACTTCCCCCAAAGGAGGTAACATGACACTAAAATATCCTGAAAATCATAAGATAACCATGTACAAGATGAGTTACTGATGTTCATTATTTCGAAAAATGGGCATAACTGCTGCTGAAGGTTAGAAGAGAAAACTAAATTTCGAAGTAAAAAAGAACAACAATATATCAGCAAGTAATTATCTTTTACATCTTTGCTGGAAGTATTTGTTTCATTTATGATAAAAAGCTTAAGGATTAAGCCTAGCATATATATCAAGAGTTTAGTGATTTTTATTAATAATTTGTACATTGTTTAAATGAATAACTCTTTTAGACACTTTATGCTAGTGTGAAAACTTTATAGAAATGTATCTGTCCTGAGTCAAATTTATAGTAAAATAAAAGGAAAATCATTCACATGATCTGTTTCTTCTGCCTCATCAAAACAAACAAAACTAACATTGAAAAACACTTTTAAAAGCACTCACTTGCTCTACTACTAACTTTTGGCCATTAGGAGGATCTTCATAGAAATTAGGGGTTGGAGAATAACTAAATTTTACACACACACACACACACACACATTCACACAATTGCAAAGAATCAGCATAACTGCTATTTTTTATTTGCATCAAGGATAAAGCATTGTGAAATCCCCATAGCATGAATAATCTTTAAATACACACAATGATGAAAGTTACACTTTTTTAACACACTTGTGCTGATCAATCTTTTTTCTTTTGAATGAAAAATTATTAAAAAATTATTATTGAGTCTCTAATTCTCTAATCAATTTTTCTGTGCCTCTCATTTAGGAGAGACTGTTACGATCATAAATTGTGGTATATGAAATCAAACACCATTAATGAACCTTTTAAATAATTAGCTTGACAATACTTTTGTTTAATTCATTTTAAAATTGTGCGTGATCCTTTCAACCTTTTATCATGTACTTTTCATATTAGTATTATATCTTCACTTTTTTAGCACTACTCAGAAATACTTGTATGAATAGTTATGTTTGCAATTAAATCTAATTAGTAATGCACCATTATTCCTTCCCAAATAAAAATAAAGATTTTTTAAATAATAAATCTTAAAGCAATTGAGGTATTTAATGAAGTTGTTTTGTCAGATTAAACTTTCAACAATCTACATGAATTGTTTCTTTATGATCTGAATTATCTACTTAATAAATAGACAGCTTTTACAAAATACTTTGTGAAATATTTGACTCCACTTTAGTACCTATATTAATGACCTTATTGGTTAGGTTTTTACTTTTGATAAATTAAACAAAACACATAACATGCAAGTTTTTTATAGCTTTATTTTATAATATTAGATGTGGAAATGGAAACAGTGCCATCATGTGATACTTTTTAGGGTACTTCACTTCTTATATTCTCAAAGTCTGAGCATATAGGCTGAACAAATAAAAGAGTTCAGGGGAGAACAGAAAATGCCAATATAATTCGTAAAACAGTAATTGCAACTAACCTCCACTGTTCATGATTTAGTGTAAAAAAAAAACCAACATCCTTTGAATCAAGAAATATAAACAGGCATAAAGTCATTATTTGTTTAAATACATATGCAATGTAGCTAATTTTTATTTTAAAATATATTAATCATTTTGGCTCACAAAATATTCTGCATTTACAATTAATTTCAATATTAAATTTTAAAAAGTCACTTACAAAGAAGTAAATTAATTATTTGAACTAAAATAGTCAATATATAGGAAGGAGGAAAATTCAGATGAATGTTAATATGATCCTAAGCCAAATAAAACATGCCTAAAACTAGAGCCTAGCTTCTCCAATGTTATTTTCTCTCTATGAGGAAAATAGATATTTTTCTACTAAAAACTAAGCACCACAAACTAAAATACTATATTTGGCTGGAGTTACTATATTCACTTAAATTTTAAAATAAGATTTGCAGACTATGTTGAATTTGAAAAATCAATAGTATATGTATAAATCTGAAAATGTGCATTACAAATAATTTGTTATATTTCTCATAACAGTTTTCATTTCCATTTTATTAAAACAATTTTGCTTGTGAGTGTTGCAAATTAAGAAGGTTCTTCTTCACCTCCCTATCTTTTTATATGCAAATACAGAATTGCACTTTAAGTAAAATTGCATATCCCTTAACATTAATATACACTATGCTAACCCAAGATTAGAACATGGTGAATGCAGCAATACTTACCTACCAATTTTACTAACTCCTGGTTAATTTATAGCACACTTGATTTTAGTGAACATAACATTCAAGTATGTCAATTTAAAATTTATATCAAAATATAGAAAGAGAAGTAAACTATAATGTTCAATTTTAAAATATCGATGACTCTATAGTTCACATATAATTACTCTGAATCAAATCCTTTCACATATTCTTTGTAAAACGCTATGTAGCACAATAAAAATCTCACACCAAATGAATTTAATGAAAGAAGTAAAATAAAGCTTGGAAAAACTTTTATTCACACAAGCCAGAGAGTAGCTGGTTGTTTTTTGAATGGTGAAAATAACCTCTAATTGCAGAAGGCTGAGGAGAACTTAATTATAGTCACTAAAAATTAAGTGAGGAAAATTTTAACATTAGGGAAAAGGTAAAGGTAGATGTGATTGTAAAGCACTCTGATTCTAAAACTTTCTGTTTCTCAATGTAACTAAAATGCAAGTTATCAATTAGTGAACAACTCTTAAAATGAATACTCCTTTCTAAGAGAAGGGTGTGCTTAGGGAATGTCCTAAAACATTTTATTGTATCACTGTTATTATTACTGTTGTTGCTGTTGTCATTGTTGTTGGAATGAGTGGGCATAAATAGCAGTGCTCAGGGGCTGTTCCTGGTTCCTTGCTCAGGGATCACTTCTGGCAGTGCTCAGGAGGTCATGTGTTAGGGTTCCAAATGAGTTGCCCGCGTGCAATGCAAGTTAAAGCTAACTCTGTGCTATATAACTCTCTTATCTTATTATTTTTCTAAAATCATTATTACTATTACTTTTTATAAATACCATAAGGCACAACTTTATTGATATTTGTGGACGAGGAGTATTTGGGACACACCTGGAGTTGCTTAAGGCTTACTCGAGGTTTTGTGTTCAGAAGTCACAGAAGGGGTCACCCATGGTGTTGCACAAGAGACCAGTTATGGTGCCAGAGATGAAATCAGAGCCAGTACCAAGCAAAACAAGTGCCCAAATCCTGTACTATTTCCCCTGCATACCAGCATTTTTTTAAGTTTGGAAATTCTACTATCCATTGAGAAAAGACGAATTGCTCCTTTTTAATATCTCTTGACAAAAGTCAACTTGAGAAAAGCTTATGTGTAGGCATGAGCTTCATATTCTAACTTCTTTTATTGATGAACTGTATCTTTCATACATTCTTGAGATTTCCCAGCCTGTACAGATACAAATTTTTAGTTCTTTCAGAGAAATAAGTACTTGAATTTCTTTTTTACAGTCTTTAACACTGCAACATAAATTTAGTTACAGAATAGTTTTACCATGTATAATCTAAATTTTCAAGTTTGTAAGAAGAGCCAGAATCAGCTACTCTATAACATTTAGTCCCAATTGATGTTTTACAAACCATAGAATTCTACAAAATAGAATAGGGTTGAGAGTGGGACAATGAGCTTCTTCATTCTATCTACAGTTACTTTCAATGAAATGTGTTAGTCTTAGCTTTACTTTTGGCAAGGCTACCTGGAGTTAAGAGACATGCACTATAGCACTGTCCTCCCGTTGTTTATCGATTTGCTCGAGTGGGCCCAGTAATGTCTCCATTGTGAGACTTGTTACTGTGTTTGGCATACTGAATACGATGAAAATAGCTTGCTAGGCTTTGCTGTGCGGTGAGATACTCTGTAGCTTGCCAGGCTCTCCGAGAGGGGTGGGAATCGAACCCGGGTCAGCCGGGTCAGCCGCATGCAAGACAAACGTCCTATCATCTGTGCTATTGCTCCAGCCCAAAAGACACAACATCAAAAATAATAAATAAATAAATAAAACAAAAGAAGAAAAACAAGGTGTAGAACAAGAAGGTAATCAGAAAATAACAAGGAAAACCTATTTCTTAAGCAGTAGTTCTAATCACCTTTCAAGATGTTAGCATGTACTCAGAGGTGGAAATCTGGAAGTCCAGGCATAACTTCTATATTGTTATAGCTTTCACTGTATCACTGTCATTCTGTTGTTTGTCAGTTTACTTGAGTGGGTGCCAGCAATGTCTCTATTCATTCCAGTTCTGAGATTTTAGCAGCCTCTCCTTACTTGTCTTTCCCAATGATTGGAAGCTCTTTCAGGGTCAGGGGAATAAGACCATTATAGTTACTGGTTTTGGCATATCAAAATGAGACGGTGGGGGGGGGGGGAGGTAGCTTGCCAGGCTCTGCCCATGTGGGCGGGACACTCTTGGTAGCTTGCCAGGCACTCCGAGAGGCATGTGTATATATATATATATATATATATATATATACACACACACACACATATATATACACACACACAGATATATATATATATCACATACATATATTTCCTCTCTGATATGTTGCCTATTGTGTGAATTCCATCAAACATGGTGCGGTAATTGTGGACAATGGGTAGGAAGTGTCCCATGATATGTCGGGCGCAAAGTCCAGAAAGTGGCCTAGAGCATGGCGGTGGCTGGGAAGTGGAGGTCTGCTGCCTCAGGGCTGGATCCATGCCCCATGGCTGGATCCCCTGGGGCATGGAGGGCTCCTTCCCACCCCACTCTGGGACTCCCCGAGTGGAAACAGCCTGGCGTGGAGTCCCTGTTGCAGCTTTAAACAGCAATAAGTACGTTTCCCCATATGAAAACAGGACTAGTAGAATTCCACATACATGATACTGATTGTCATGTCACCAATTTATTAAATAATTATAAATCAATTTTATATCAGAAGAAAGTATTGTCATCAGATTAAGGTATACATTTTATTTTCCTATAAAAGAAAAAAATGTCTACTATATTATACAGCAGGACTGTACTACTATACAAGAAAGGAGACATCCACGACATTGGCAACTATCGCCCAATCTGCCTATTGTCTGTCATCTACAAACTATTCACTCGAGTCATCCTGAATAGGATTAGCAGAACACTAGATGAAGGACAACCATGTGAACAAGCTGGATTCCGAAAAGGATTCAGTACCATCGACCATATCCACACAATAACCAAGCTCAATGAGGTATCTCGGGAGTTCAAGATGCCGCTCTGTTTAACGTTCATTGATTTAAAGAAGGCCTTTGATTCTGTTGAGACAGAAGCGGTCATGGAAGCCCTAGCCAATCAGGGCGTACAAACTCAATACATCAGGATCCTTCGTGAGCTCTATTGCGGATTCACTACCAAAATCTCACCATTCTACAAAGAAGTAATCATCCATATCAAGAGAGGGGTTCGGCAGGGTGATACCATTTCACCAAAACTCTTCACTGCCACCCTCGAGAACATCATGCGATGACTGGAATGGGAAAACATGGGAGTGAAGATAGATGGTCGGCAACTACACCACCTCCGCTTTGCTGATGACATCGTTCTAATAACACCAAACATCAGTCAAGCGGCACAAATGCTGAACGACTTTGACCGTGAATGTGGAAAGGTTGGACTACAGTTGAATCTTAAGAAGACAATGTTTATGAGAAACAGCCTTGTTCCTGACGCTCCATTCGCTCTCAATGGAACCACCATCTCCGAATGCAACAGTTATATATACCTAGGTCGAGAAATCAACATGATGAATGACCTGACACCTGAGTTGCGCAGGAGGAAGAGAGCAGCTTGGAATGCCTTCAAGAGCATTGAAGAAATAACTAAAAGGACAAAGAACCTCCAGCTACGAGCACATCTCTTTGATTCCACTATTCTTCCTGCATTAACATATGCCTCAGAGACCTGGACCCTACGAAAACAGGATGAGAACACTATTCGGGTCTCTCAAAGAGGAATCGAAAGAACTATGCTTGGAATATCACGATTCACTCAAATGAGAGATAGAATCCAGAGTTCTGATCTTCGTCAACGCTCAAGAATCAGGGACGCTGTCTCATTTGCCAAGACATCAAAAATCAGATGGGCTGGACACGTAATGAGGTTTACAGACAACCGCTGGACTAGAGCCATTACTGATTGGATTCCACGGGACATCAAAAGATCACGTGGACGGCCACCTATAAGATGGTCAGACTTCTTCGTCAAGACCCTAAATGATCGGTTTGAGGCTCTGCATGTTCCTAGAACGAACAGATACCATTGGGCTACGCTAGCACGCAACCGGGATGAATGGAGACGTTACTGGCACCCGCTCGAATAAATCGATGAATGACGGGGATTAAGTGATTAAGTGATATTATTTTTTATTTATTTATTTTTTGCTTTTTGGGTCACAAATCCAGTGTTGCACAGGGGTTACTCCTGGCTCATGCACTCAGGAATTATTCCAGGCAGTGCTTGGGAAACCATATGAGATGCTGGAAATCAAACATAGGTGGCCATGTGCAAGGCAAACACCCTACCCACTGTGCTATCACTCCAGCCCCTACTCTATTATTTTTTAAAAAGTACAAATTGTAGGTATTATTTTCAGTATATCAGCTATAACCTTCAACATTCACAATTCTTCTCTAAATCTCCCCAGGCACCTTCATACACATATACATGTCTATACACACAGGTTCACCATGATTTGATAATACTCATTGATATTACTGAAAGTCTGTGGGGCAATTCAGTTAAGTGTGTAGCACCTTTTTGCAAGTTATTAAAATTGCCATTTATTGAATGATATGCATCTGCTGAAAATGTCAGAAAAGGACTTGATGCATTTACTCTAGTTAAGAATATCTGACATTTTATATGAAAGTAATGTTATTCCTTAGAGAAAATGAACAAAGTCTTACTAGTCTATGAAGAAAATGACAAATTTGCTTCCAAAGTCAATTCAATGCCCAATTCACATATTTCTTGACACTGAAGTAAGGATACTAAATTTTATACCACAAGGTCCATCTTCATAATTAATCTAAGTTATTATTGCTGACATATTCTTTAATTCTTCTCCCACCATGTATTCTTCAATAGTCATTGAGAGAGCCAATTTTATTTTATCATTGTATTTTTCTAATGTGCATTACTTCTTTTTACTTCTATCACTTTTGCCGTAGACTTTTGAACAGTAAGAAAATTGAAATTATATAGAAAACTATCATCATTATAGGTAACACATGCTTAAGAGATATAATTACCCTGTTTATCAACTGAAAAAAACATAACAGAGAGCCAGGGAGTTCAATAAGGTGGAGCCTAGGCTCTGCATGCAGGAGTCCTGAATGTAGACCCTAACTAACACTGCACAGTTCCCCCAAGCAATTCCAGGAAAGATCCTTCCAGGGGCTGTAGCTGCATAGCACCAATGTGCCCCCTAAGCCAAACAGAAGAAAGAAAAAACACACATATAATGAATCTTACATGAACTTCCTCTGCTGTCCAAGGAATTCACAGAAAGAGAAGCGTCAAAGACAAGTCTCTTTCAACAACAAGTTGAAGAAAAATTTGGTAAAATTCTGATTGCATGTCAGTTATTTATACATAATATATCATAAGTATGGAATAAAGTTAGGATTATCAAAAAATCTACTTTGTAAGTTTAACGATTATGTTTCGAATGCCTAGAACAGTGTGCCTAGAATAAAACTAGAAGGTAGTTCAAAAATTATTCAATACCTTATTTTTCAATGTGTATCACTCATATAAACTTTGAAGTTATTTTTAACATTATTACTTTGCCAAAATACCCACCGAACTGCTCTTCACCTGATGAATTTGTGGACAGTCAATTACTACATTCTTGTCTTCAATAGTGGCAGAATTAACTTTGTGCTCTATTTTTTACTTGGTGTCAGAACAATCATAAATGCACTGATTTCAAAGAGCCCACAACTCTTTAAGTTTCTTTAGGGTCCTACTGATTTACAGTGATGATACGCACAGTGTGCCTATGATTGGTCAAACTCAAAGACACATTAAAATGTGAAACAGAGGCTAGAGTGATAGTACAGTAGATATCATGCTTGCTTTGTATGCAGCTGACCCAAATTTGATCCCAGGGACATCACATGATTCCCTGAACCCAACCAGGAGTGATCCCTGAGCACAGATCTAAGAGTAAGACCTGAGCACTATTGGGTATGATATACCCCACTTCGTCCAAGAAAAACGTTAAGTAATGCTAACTATATATATATGTATATATATATATAGAAGGGTTTTTTTAACTAATTCTTTGAAAGAAAAAGTTTCAAAAATAAAAAGCACACCCCCAAAATTATACTTTCACTCAGATGAACATTTTTCCATAAAATATATAATCTTGGTGTGGACAGGTCTCAAGGGCACAGTGAATGCGCTGCATCGTGAGACCCTACGTTAGACTCCTGTCATTACAACAATAAGCAATAAAATAGAATAAAATACACTCTTGAATTTTTATAGAAAAATTAATAAATAATAGAATTACTGCATGACTACACTGTGTTATCACCTTTTAAAAAAACATCCTAAGCAATGCTATATTCTTGCCTGTATATGTATCATAGTTTATGATACTTTTAGGGAGTGAAATAGGAAGTTATGGAGAACACTAACAGAAAAGGGTAAGAAACTTCACTAGTTAGAGACATCACCTTACAGATAATATGTAATACAAATGTCCATCATCAAATCTAACTTATATACCTCTAATATCTTTCTAACTGTTGCTGATTTATGTTTTCTATTCATTCAACAATCATGAAATTTCAAAAATACCCTTCGATATCTTTCTGCTAATATTTTATGCAGATTCCTATATATTAATATAACTTTTCTCATTCAGTTATGACTTTACCTTTGTAATGTTTTACTTATCTTTTAAGTAGGAATAAACATTTTTCTTGGAGGTGTGAGTTTCGATGTACACTTGGGATGCTCAGGGCTTACTCCTGGCTCTGTTGCTCAAGGATCATCCCTGGCTACACTCAGGGTTCAATATGCAATGCTGGGTCTCAAACCCAGTTAAGTCATGTACAAGGTAAAATGCCCAACCCACTGTACTATCTCTCTAATACAGTCAAAACAATTAATGGTACAATGTAAATTGATAGGAAAAGGAGAAAATGCGTATATAACTTTTCTAAAGCAAAGTTCAAATCTGTAATATTGTAAAATGAATAACAGAAAGCATAAACATCATGACACAACGATAGTGTTTATAATCATCAGAAAATATATATGTAGTACTGGGATCTGGGCCACAGTACAGTGTGGGTAGGGCACTTGCCCTGAACATGGCTGACCAGTGCCCAATTCTCAAAATGTCATATGGTGCTCCAAGACCCACCAAGCCTTATTCCTGAGTACAGAGTCAGGAGTTAGTCCCAAGAACTACCAGGTGTGGACAAAAGATCAAAAAGTTTTTAAAAGAAGAAGAAAAAAGAAATGAAATGAAATTCTATCATGCTGAATTGACCTTGAATCAATTCCTGCACAATGCCAAGGGTGACCCATAAAGATATATATATGATATATTATTATATATTATATAATACAAAATATATATTAATAGATACAGTATAAACCAAAATAACTAGGGAATACTTAATACTGTGTCAGCTGTTAACTACCTAGATGAAAGAGAAAAATGGACCCAGTCATTACCTCCATGAGTAAAGTAAAGCAAAGTAAAGGCCCTCCCGTTGATCATCGATTTGCTCGAGTGGGCCCAGTAATGTCTCCATTGGAGACTTTGTTGTTACTGTGTCTGGCATATTGAATACGTCATGGGGAGCTTGCCAGGCTCTCCATGAGATGTGCAGAAAAATACCAACAACCATATAATTAATTACAAAATTGCCAAGTATAATCATTGAAGCGAGTTGTGATCAACTCTCTTGGGACACTTAACCAACTCTATGATTCCAGAAGTCTTTCTAGAATAAGTGAATCACTGAAGACTCACCCAAGAATAAAAGAGCAGTAATACAGCAGGTATATAGAGTTACCTACACTTCTATAAATGCTGAGGAATGACAAAACACAAGATATCTGAATTATGACTCTCTGAAAGGTTAGTAAAACCTTCTAAACACACATTATCCATTTTTTTATCCATTAAAAGCATGAGGGTAACAGGACTGGGTATGGAGGGGGTGTGGGAAGGGGGTGCTAAGACAGTCGTGGAGGGAAATGAACACTGGTGGAGGGTATGGTTTTGGAATGATTTCTGCATGAAAATCTATCATTAAAAGTATTATAAACCAACAAAAAGTGAGAGTGACACACAGGAATGGCTGAGATTAGTACCAGGAATTTTGCTCCATGAATGGAAGGCCAGCCACAGGCTCTAGGTGAAAAGGAAGCTCAGATAGAGAAGAGATTACCAAATGAAGGGTGTTGTGAGGGCCCTCCCAGGGTGGGAGAAGCATGCTAAAAGTAGTCGATAGACCAAACATGATTGCCACTCAAAGCCTCTCTTGCAAAACACAGTACCCAAAAGAAGAGAGAGAGAACAAGGGGGAATACCCTGCCACAGAGGCAGGATGGGACGGGGGGGGGGGGGATGAGGGGGGAGATGCTGGGACCCATGGGGATGGATGACGGGCACTGGTGGAGGTATGGGGACTTGATCATTGTATAGCTGAAACCCAAGCACAAAATTTGTAAGCCTATGACTGTACCTCATGGTTTTTCACTAATAAAAAAAAAAAAAAAAAAAAAAAGTATTATAAACCATAGTGTCTTTTTTAAGTTATAAAGGAAAAAATTTATATTGTTCTAACCTGTTTAATAGGAAGCTAAATTTCTTCAAAGTAACTGTTTTAAAGTGGCTCCCTTGAGTTTCTAATTCTAAAGAGAATGTGAGCTGACCAGTGAGAGAGAAAGAAAGAAACTAGAGGCCAAAAATAAAGGCAATATTATATACCCAGAGTTGGGATTCAGGCAACCACAAAGTTAACTGCCAAGGTAAATACTTTTTCTAATGTTTCCCTAAATATTAACTAAGGAAATAGTTTTGTATAAAATAATCTGTGTGAATAAATTTTGAGTATTTTTTGCGAATAAATGATTGCCATGTACAGGGTCAGGAAATAATATAATCTATCTTCATCTAGTAAGAGATTATATATAAGAAAACAAATTCTGAAAATCTTTACTTTGATTTTGTTATTTAAAGACTTGGGGAACACATGCTTGAATTCACAAACACCCTGCAGTAACAGCATACCCCCTGCACTTCCAAACTAGACCCCAGCAGGCTCTGAGGTACTCGAGATCAGGACTTTTTAAAATTTTTCCACTCCCAACCTTGTTTTACTGGAGAAGATTTTATGTTATCTAAAATATGTAAACAAATGAAATCTTTCTAATAACAAATCATTGATTTATATTAGACACATTTTTGTTAGCCCTATATCCTTTACCTGGCTCTATTTGGAGTCACATTCCAAGCGTCCAAAAAGAGATGACTAGAATAAGAAACTGTAGCATATACACACAAAGAAATACTACTAGGCTTAAGAAAAGATGAAATCAAGCATTTTGCTGCCACATGTATGCCGAGCCTGGCAAGCCACCCGTGATGTATTCGATATGCCAAAAACAGTAACAACAAAGTCTCCAATGGAGATGTTACTGGGCCCGCTCGAGCAAATCGTTGAACAACGGGAGGACAGTGACAGTGACAGTGCATGCATCTAGAGGGGATCATGCTAAGTGAAGTTTGTCAGAAGGAGAGAGACACACAGGATGATCTCTCATAGTTGTGAGATATAAAGAATGTAGTAAGTAAATAATAAATGGCCAAAAGATACAAACCTGAACACTGTTTTATAGAACTGTTTATGGGTAATGGAGGTGGAGGCAGCCTGTGTGGGGACACTGGTGGAGAGAAGAGGAAACTATGGTAAAGGAGTGCTACTGTACAAATAAAACTCTATCAATAACAGTATTGTCAATCCCTGTGCCTCAAACTGAACACAATTTTTTTTTGTTTTGTTTTATAGACCAAAATAGCTTAGAACTCACTCCTGGTGGTGCCAGGGTTTGAAACCAAGCCACATGCAGGGCAAGTTCCTTACCCACCGAAGTGTCTCTATGGTAAAAAAGGAAAAAAAATATTTTTGTTTCTGGACCACACCCAAACATGTTCAAAAAATTACTCTTGACTCTGCATTCAGGTGTCTCTCAGGGAGGTATTCAGGGGATTGCATGGAACGTCAGGGATAGATTCCAGGTAGGCTGCGTGCAAGAGGAGTACCCTACTTGCTTACTGCTCTGCCTTCCTGCCTCATTTTTTAAAATACTCTCTTAGAGATAAGCTTTATGACTTTATATTCCTAATATTCTACTCGTGAGTGAAATATGGAGTGTTTTCCAAATGATTTACCTCTTCTCATTCATTTTCTCTAAAACCATCTCCATTACTAGATAAGACAGGAGCCATTTATTCAAACAGGGATGAGGTAAACATATGAATTTAAAGAAACTTCCCCAGAGTGGAGTGCCAAAAAGTAAATGTTTTTTAATATTCCCCTAGATATTGACTGTGGGAATATTCTGAAACAAATGATTTTTGTCCACTCTACTCAGTCCACATAATTTGTGTATACCATATAAGATTCCTGAACTTAACATCTTTGCCAAAGTATACAAAGTGTGTTCTCTTTTGTATCTATCCCTTATTAAAATTCTTGTTGGGAGAAATATTTATGGAGGATTGCCAAAAAACCACACTGCATATCCATTATTTGACCAGACAGTCTACATTTTACATCTCAGTATGACAAGGCCATGAATGAACCAAATCTAACTACAGATGTAAGGCTTCAGCACATCTTAAAATTGCTTTTATTAAGCTTCACATTGGGGCCATCTAATCGGCATACACTCACAGGTACCATAAGAATTAGTTTTATTGTATCTATTTTTGAATTACCACTTAAGCTATATCATACAGTGTGCCTTTATGAGACTAGGAACAAATTCCTGCAGATCTAAATATTTGGTGAAAGTTTTGATTCCTTCTAGAAACCTGCCTTTATAAAAATTTTACAGGCAACATTTATCTTATGGCTAAGTATGCTGCTACTTTTAATTTAGCTGTTAAATAGGGTAAAGGTAAATTTGTGGTTCGGCAAACTGAACAGGCCTATACAGAAAGTACTTCTGTGAACTAATATTACTAGGGATTTATTATTTCTCTCCTTATAAAGCCCCCTTCACTTTGATATTTATGAAACGATGGAATACACAAAATTCAAAAGCTCTGTTAAAAGTGATAATTCTAAAAAACTAAGAAAAGAAATTATTTATGCAGGAACATGCATTTTGAGTGATTCTTGAGTGTAGAGTCAGGAGGAATCCCTCAGGACAGCTGGCTGTGGCCCCCCCAAAAATAAAAAAAGTGAAAACTTTTCAACCACTGATTATATTTATACAGACTGATATGGCCAAAATTACTATTTTGCTCGTTACAAAACATGTAGAAAGAAACCTGTAAACTCTTAGTTTCAAATTATTAATTGGTTTAATGAATGACATATTTTCAAATAAAAATGTATAAAATCCTACAGCATAAAGAACATAACTTCTAGTTCAAAAGTAGAAAAATGATAGAACTGCATAGTCTTTTATGATACCTGTGCAGCAGTTAGATACAGCAAAATATTTAACAAAGATAAGCTAAAAGAAGAGGATCATTTTTCACATCACAGTAATTCTCTTGAGGAAAGTTATAAGTTTCTTAGTGTTATTTTACATTAAGTTACATAAATTTGCCAAAACATTGAATGCAATTGTTTAAGATAAATTAACAGCAAAATAAATGAGTTTTTAAATATTTGAATAATTGGAAAAATTATGAGCATTTTCTTCAATGCCACATCTTCAGGATAAGGGAAAAGTGTTATATTTCCTTTTTTAAATGATCATTTTCTCCTAGTGGAAAAATTCCAGTGAAACAGTTTTATTATATATATATTAATATATATATTTTTTCCCCCTGGACAGCAAGATGGCAGCCTCCTCAGAGCTTTTTGGAAAGCCAGGTATGAGCCAGCGGTGACGGTGCAACTGAAACCTCATGGGAAAGGGCGCGTTCCAGGCTTATCCTTCACGCCCTACCGAGGTCACAAGTTGTCCCCCACAAGCGGCTCTCTGGCACGGCCATGGCTCCAGAGCCACAGGTACCATTCTCGTAATTATCTGGCTCGTGGCAGAAATACCTCCAGGCTTAGTAAGTAAAATATCAGAAATAGTGGCCACGAGACGTCATATGGGTTTCATAACTAACTGTAGAAAACAAATTATTTCACAATGCCTTTTCAGCAGTTCTCATTGTTGGGTGTAAACTGTAAACAATAATGGTGCATCTTTTGTCGAAATAATGAACGCAATCAAAGTAGATAGAGTGTTAGGTGGAATTCATCTGCCTCACAGGCATTGGGAGGGATGGCAAGAGGGGTATATTGGGGTTCTTGGTGGTGAAAAATAAGTACTGTTGAAGGGAAATGTATTTAATCATTGCATAACTGAGACTTAAACCTGAAAGCTTTGTTACTTTTCCCACAGTGATTCAATAAATAAATATAAATAAATAAATAAATAAATAAATGGGCTGGAGCGATAGCACAGCAGTAGGGCGTTTGCTTCACAAGTGGCCAACATGGCCGACCTGATCAATTCCTCTGCCCCTCTCAGAGAGCCCGGCAAGCTACCAAGAGTATCTCGCCCACACGTATCTCGCCCGCACGGCAGAGCCTGGCAAGCTACCCGTGACGTACTTGATATGCCAAACACAGTAACAACAAGTCTCATGATGGAGACATTGCTGGGCCCGCTCAAGCCTTTTGTGTACATGGATGGAACTTGAGATAAGTATGTTAAAAAGTAAACCAGAAATTTAAAGACAGTTGCTGATAAATTCTCTCATATATGAAATATAAATCATCAAAGAAAACAGCTAACAAATTAAAATAACTTGGACACTGGAAAAATATGGTAGTTGTAGGGCTGGAATGATAGCACAGTGGGTAAGCAGTTTGCCTTGCACACAGACGATCTTGGTTTGATTCCTCCACCCCTCTCAGAGAGCCCAGCAAGCTACCGAGAGTATCTCGCCCGCACAGCAAAGCCTGGCAAGCTACCGGTGACGTATTTGATATGCCAAACACAGTAACAATGTTACTGGGCTTACTCGAGCAAATTCAATGAAAAATGGGAGGACAGTGACAGTGGTGGGATTGAGTCAGGTGGAGGTAGAGAGACCCTCTTTGATACTGAGGATAGGAATGACACTAGAGTGTTTCATTATAATGAAACATACATAAAATAGGCATAAATTTAAACCTTATACGGTACAGAAACTTAAATATCATTGCAAACCAATAGCAATCAATGCAATTCTAATTGTAAAAGAAATAGCAATGCCAGAGAAGATTGATTGGCAAAGTGGCACTTTACTAAACACTTGAAAATCACAGAGGATTGAGCCAGGCAGATACCTGAAGGAAATAGCCACCCTGGTAGAGGGAAAAGCTACTGCAAAATCTGTGAACATGTCTGGTGTGCTGAAGAAGCATCAAGAGGCCTATCAGGCAAGAACAGGGAAGAAGAGTAAGGACACTAAGATATGAGATCAGATTATACAAGGCCTTATAGGCTTTTAAAGCAAATGTCTGTAAAACTAAGAACCAGGAGGTTTCAATGTGAAGAGATAATGATATAATCTGATTACAGTTATAAAAGTTTTGGACCTAAAAGATAGTTGAAGAGCAAGAGGGCAGAGTTTGCATGCAAGCAGCCTTGGTTTCATCCCTGGAACGACACAGTTCTCCAAGTACCATTGTAAATAACCCCTGAGCACACAGCCAGAAAGTAGCTCCTGTGCATTGCTGAGAATACTACCTCCCCCAATCACTTCCCACCCCCCAACATACCACACAAAATTATTTAACTGCTGTCCTGAAAAAGAAAAATACAGGATCTATCATAAATAAAAGACAATGGCAAAATTATAAGCAAAAAATGACAGCAGTTTTGATCAGGGTGGCAGATCAAAAAGCAGTAAAAATAACTGAAGTCTGAATCCATTTTAGTGGATACTACCAGAGTCAAATATGCGTATATAATTTTTAATATATGAACTACTTCCACTTATTTAGTTCATCGTCAAGCAATTACTGTCTAACATAAACAGCAGTGTTCTAGAATTTTACTGTCACTGAGTTATTTACCATCCCCATAAGTCCACTACAGCGATAATTATTGATAAGCTGTTAGTTTCAATCTATTGCTTATGTACAAAAACATTTGTCAAGAGAAGGGGGGAGGGAGCTCTAACTTGAATGACTGTTTCTGAGCAGGAAATACTCAGCAGAAATTGGAAAGAGGAACTTTTCCTTAGGCACCCAGAATGACAAGGAAGAGGAAGGACTGGGGGAGGAACACAATAAAAAAGCAGTGATGATGTAGAAGCTGTCAAAAACAATAGTTTGAACCTCTCTTTGGGGGGAGGGGCTGGAGAGATAATAGAAGGGTTAAGGCACATGAACCCAAATTTGATCCCCAGCATCTCTTATGATGCTCAGAGATCACCGGGGTATACTCCTGAGCACAGTAATGAGTAAGCTGTACCAGTGAAAAGTTCTGCTCGTTGATCTAAAGAAAGTATACCTCTATCATCCAAAAATGTTCATTGTACATTCTTGAAGACAAATTCTGAAACACAAAAGTAGCACTTACTTACAAGATAATTCTCTTACTTTTTTTCTATAGAAATATGAGAGATCTTTAGAGATTTTCCAAAAGCATTGACTTCACATCTTCCTGGCAAATTAAATATAATGGACCATTACCACCACCCCATCATTTCCAGAACCAATGTTTATAGTTCATTCCTTTTGAAAATATTTTTAGATGATAACTGCACTGTTTCAATTTAATAAACCAAATCTAGCTACACTACTGTCACCTTTGAAATGTAACTGTCACATTTCAGCTTCCTGTTCCCTTAAATAAACACCTTCTACTCATTTACAGTCTGAACATAGTATACATATCATCACAAATACTGCCTAACAATAAACTGAGTCACATTATTTAGTAAACAGTCCATAGTTTCTGTCTTTTGCAGGTGTCTGAATTGTTGGGAACTGAAAGAGCCTCTGAAAACATTTTCGAAAAATATGATTCAATTTCTTTCATATCGTCTTGTTCTCCATACCATAGTAGGAAGGTATGGTGACTGAATGCAGTTTGCTCAGACAAGATTTATCTCTTTCTGAGCTTTCTTAATGATGGTCAGGATTATAGGGGTCAGAGTTTCACAAACCTATTACAAGCCTATATTTTAAACTTGTAATTATATGCTGACCATTTCTGAACAAAATGCATTTTTCTTTATCCTAACAGCAACACACTGACAGTCTTGGGATGTACATCTTCTAGTTGAGGGGACAAAAAAGAATTCAAATTTTGTTTCAGTTTGATGCCCTGTAAATGTTAGTTGGATTATGAAAGTAATCCAAGGTTTTAAGTCTCTATGTACATACATGTATATGTGAACATATAGACATATTTATGTGTGCATTGATGCTTAAAATCCAATTAATTACTAAAGTTAATTACTTAATATGATAACCTGCATGACATTTACCTCAATCTCTAACATCCTTCAAAGGCACCCAAGTCCTAAACCCCAGAATATGTGCAAATCTTACATTGTATTATAAAAGGAAGTCCAAGTTGCAGATGGAATTAATATGATTAATCAGCTGGCCTTAAAACAAGAGATCATGCTCATTATCTGCTAGACCCATGGTAATCAAAGGGTCTTAAATGTAAAAGGTGGCTGGAGAAGAGGTAAGGCTACAGTGATATGAATATAAGAAAGACTTCACTGACCCTTTGCTGGTTTTTGTAGATAAAAAGATTCCCAAAGAGCTAAAGAATTTTATGGCTTCTATAAATTTGAAAATTTAAAAAAAAAAACAGTTTTTTTTGCAGGACTACTGAAACCTCGATACTACTCAAATGATAACCATGTATATTTTTGACTGCCAGAACTGCAGGATAATAAATCTATGTTGTTTAAACCAGATTTTATAATCATTTGTCAGAGCAAAATACAGTCTAGGATTTAGAAGTAGAGGAGAATTTTTTCATGAACACTGCGCTCTCCTTACAGAGGCATCGATAATAGAAAATCCTATCTTGGTCTACTACTCAGGATATATTAACAATAAGGATGACTAAGATACAGTATTTCTTAGGGACAACGTATGTTTGCTAGTTGTTTTCTGTTCAAATAGTTGATTTTAATAGCTCAGTTCTCTTCAGTTCTAATGTAGACCCACTGAGTGCAAAGCAGCCATCTGTACCACAATGACCTACAACAGTTGAGAACAAGGGAAACTAATGTGAAATGCTAATCAGAACTCATGCTGTGCTATATGCAACTAAGCATCTCTTGCTGATCTATTTCATATCTTTTGCTAGAATCCAAAAAATCGAAATCGGTTGGCTTATCATAGTGTAAGTAAAGCCAAATACCTAACACTATACTCTCAGGTTAACCTAATGAATCACAAGGCATTTGTGCCATATTTTACTATGTAAATTCATTCTCAAAACCACCACAGAGTAGAAGTATACATAAAAATTATGGCTTAGATTGTTTTTCATAAAAGTTCTTCATAAAAGTCACAGAGGCAGGGTGGGATGGGGGAGATGGGGGGTGAGAGGGATACTGGAACCCGTGGTGGTGGAAAATGGGCACTGGTGGAGGGATGGGTATTTGATCATTGTATAACTGAAACCAAAACACAAAAATCTGTAAGTCTACAACTTTACCTCATGGTGTTTCACTAAAAAAATATAAAAAATTAAAAATTAAAATAAATAAATAAAAAGTAAGCATTAGTTTAGATACAGCTTTTAAGAGTTCAGTATTCTTCCTCCGACATTCCACACATGCCTATGGAGCAATAGACATAAGTGGTTACTTACTATTGCCTAAATCCTTCTAAAAGATTTTATACATTCACAATAACAAATTAACATTTCATTTATACTGAATGCTATATATCTTATCAGGTGTTTTTACTGTTAAACCCATAGAGATTTTTATTATAATACTTATTAATGCAGACACTTAAGCAGTATCTATAACATTATATTTTTAACATAAATCAAACACTCCTTTTTCAAGGATAAGTCATATTTTATACTTCTATAAACCTATTCAGATTCTTGTCTTAAATTTTTAACTCTTCACTATTACTAATTTTAAATTTGTATAAATTCTCTAGTGCATGAAAATGTTAAAAAATTAGTACATAATTATACATATTATTTTAAATGTGTATACTTGCTTAGAAAAGATCTAGCATCTGGAAAACATGCTTGGCTTTTATCATTTATCATTGATGTATCCATTTTTTTTGAACTACAGTTTAGTTCTATTCATAATTAGTGTTAGTGTCGTCACCTTCACAATTAAAAAAAAAGCTATCCCAAATATATTTAAAAAAAAATAAAATGCACTAAAGAAAAAACAAATAGTAAAATTTCTCATAACTGAAAAATCTGTCCATAAAACCGGGCCTACTGAGGAAGAAAGGGAGGGGTGTTGGGCTCCCTGGGACACTATTGGAGGGAAGCCGGCTTTTTAATGATGAGTGTGATTTTAGAGCAACATATTCATGAGAAGAATAATAGACTATATTATGAACCCCATACATAAAGAAAAATCATCTTTGAATTATTAACCTATTGAGTAGTTAAAATTAGAAAAGGGTGACATTCAATGGATTCTAAATTTTTTGCTTGTTTTTTTGTTTTTTTGGTTTTACTATTAACTGCACAGCACTTCAATGATATTGGTGAGAAAGGTGAGCATCAACAAAGATGAACAGTTATACTTCCAGTTCCAAATCTCTCCTTAACAATTTTTTCACAACATACAAAAACTAGACATAACATAAATCAATAATTTTATAGGACTTGTTTAAACAGACATGTAAGATTTAAAGAATCATATTATCTATATCATTCAAAATAGAAATCAAAAGCAGAGCGAATTCAAGAAACATTCCTCTCTATTTCTGTTATGTAACTAGCAGTGCAGTTGAGTAAAAGAGATCTGATTAACACTATAATTTAATTTACTTAAAGGAGCTGTAATACCCTGAAACTCTTGTTAGCAGGAGATATATTCACAGAAGTAAATAAAATAATTATGAAGCTGAAAAAACAACTATATAAGCCATTTTACAAGAGAGATGGATTTTTCCTTCTTTCAATGAATGTTTAAAGCTCTCCTTCAAGCTCTTGGTAAATCTATTGATCTGTGAAACACAGAGCACTCCAGGGAGGCAATTCAGTTGACATTATATATCAAATGATGAGATGAATAATGATCATACCATTTGGTAATTAAACGTCTTACAAACCTTTTGACTAAGCGTCAAAAAAGTCAAATGAGGTGAAGCATATTTTATTTTTCATTCTCAGATTAATTACATAAACAATGTTAAAGCATAGAAAAAGTAAGAGGACATAATAAAATTATATTAAAATATTTTAAAATGTATAAGGTATCTCGCTTACTACTGTTTGTAAGTGCAATGTGGATTTTTTAGCAGGAAAACTCTTCTATTCTTAAATGTTTTTGCTCTTAAGGTTGTTACAGAAGCACTTCAAGCCACTTTGGATGTTCAAAGAACAACATGTGGCAAATTTTAACTATGTTCAAGGAGAGAAAATACGTGATTAAGATATGTGGATTATGAAGAATAGAATCATCTTAATTTCATTTTATAGTTTTTTTGTTTGGGGAGCGTGGGCTAGGAGTGACCTCTAGGAGTGCTTGGGGGTTATGTAGTGTTGGGAATTTGAACCAGCTTTGCCATGCAAGGCAAAGAGATTACTTCTGTAAAAGTCTCACTATCTCTCTGCACCTCAGTTCATAGTTTTCACATGCAAATTATATTTTACCACAGAGAACCCAATGAAGCCAATAAACAGCAATGACAAAAACAAATAGTATTACAGAGATGATAAAGTATTTTGGAAACTAGAATTATATATATATATATATATAGGGAAAACCAAAACAAGGGGAGACTAGAGAAAAGACAAATTTAAAAGAAATCAAGGATGTGTATCTGGATCTGATTCACTAAATGTAGCTCATCTACAAATTCCTTATGTCAGCAGTTCAGCAATTTGCTATAATTTTAGAATATAATGCCAAAAGTATAAAGCATATCACAGTGTAATACTTTCCTAATATTGAGAACTTTTTTCTTGACACAAGATTTATAGAAGGGAAGTTCATGTTGAAAACCAAAATTTTAAAGAAGCTAAATGATTTAAGTGTAGAGTAAATCAGATGTACTTCTGGATAGAAGGATGGACTCAAACATTTCTGATTACAGAGAAATACGCAGAAGTCATAACAATCAAGATAATTATAAAATATAAGGACACTAGAACACAGTCTATAGTTATTTAATATACATTATGTAATCATAACACTTGAAGCCTATGAGAAAAACTGAAAGGTGTTATCTCTTTCAGTACATTCACAACACAATGTTTATATTTACTAAACCTTGCATCCTACCTGAGATTACCCTACATTATCAGTCTGAGAATGAGTGAGCCCTACGGAGGAAAAGAGGTAAAATTCAAGGTTAAGAATAAAAAGCTCTTGATTTGTCAAACAGTTAGACAATGATTTGCCCAAACATTATTTAAAAGGGCACAGAAAGACTGTCAAAGAGTAAAGATGGTTCACTGTTCATATGGGCATCACATGACAGAACTAGCTGAAATCGTTTTAACTTAAATAATGGCTGTGAGAAATGATGAACTCCAGGTTATGAATAGGCAAAAAAAAAGTATATTTAATGGGTAGAATTTTCACAGAGGCAAAGACCACTACTTGGGAAGAAATAAAAGAAACAAACTAGTAAATTTTTAACATCAACTATATATTTAGGGGGAGATAAATGGAAACTGCATTGAATCTTTTAAAAAAAACAAAATCATTACAGAAAAAAGTATTAACGTGATAGAATATTTTTATGATTGAAGAACTATGCTGTCTTCAATGATTAGCAAGCTCAGAAATTTTTCTATGAAAGTATTTTACTGATATTTCTTTCATAAATATTTACTTTATTTACTTTTATATCTTTCATATAAATATTTACTTTATTTTGCTTTTAATCTAATTCAGGCAATCAAATAAGAATCTTCATTTCTCTGCAACACACATTTTACTCATCTTGGTGCAAGTTCTCAAATCCTGTATTTTACAAGCTAAATGTTACTAAATGTTATCATGATATCCAAAGTTAGTGTCATTATAATTTTATAGAATTAGAAACCTGAGGTCACTCTAATTTCTTGTGCTTTCCTCCCCAAATTATTTCAGGTAATAATTTATACACAAGACATTATTTAACAATTTTTCTCTAAAACAGTTTTTATTCATAAAAGGAAAAATATATCAAGAATATAGCGTTCCTGAAAGGCTGTTATCATGTGAAGACATAATCTTCATTAATGAATAAAAAGATTACTAGTATCTCTTAGTAACCTAAGATTTACTGTTATTTTCCAACCTTAAGATTCTAGAGTGCACTTTGGCAAATCCACTCATTTGTGTTGTTTATTAAATTCTCTGAAGCTACTGATCCATGTATTTAACTGTCAGAAAAAAAGACAAAGAAGAAAGCATCATGACAGTTTAGTCTTAAAAGTTCTTTTTCTTATTTCTTTCTCACAGAGGAACTATTACTAAAGACTAAGAAGCAATATGGCAATAGATAATTATATGTAACATGCAATTGTACTGATAGAAACTAATCTTTAGGTCTAATATCACATCAATATATATTCTTTATATAGTGAACATGAAATGTATTCACTTCTGTTTCATTGCTTTGCCTTCATGGGTTTAAACCTAACAAATTATTCCATTTGATTTCAGAGAATTCTCATATGGCAATCTATTTTATTTACTATAAATCTTCAATAAAATGGTTCAGTGAACATTAGCAACTCTGAGACACAAGTTTCAATCAGACTTCAGTCAAAGGCGTCAATCTATATTAGACCTACTGTGCTGTGGAGTCTCAACTAGAAAGTTGGATAAATCTGCACAAGAGGGAAAATTTGACCAAGCTCTAATAAAGTCACAGTGAAGAGAAAAAAAGGCTCTTCTCCAGCTCTCTCTTTTACATGCATCACTTATACAGTATCAGGTGTGTGGTTCAACATATGAGGAGCTCCTTAATAAGACTGACAGCTAAAAGGATATTTCTGACTATAACTTTATTTTACATGACATCTACAGTAATAGTCCTCTGTTCTCTAGCAGGCAATAGTAAAATCTTGACTTTCCAACTGTAAAAAATGAGGTTTTTGTATTCACTCCTTGATCATAAAGAAAAAAAAAAGTAAAACACTTAAAATGCTTAACAGTTCCCCTACAACATTTTCATATAATCACTAACATAACAGGGCTTCCAATGGACTTACCCTTACAAATTTGCATGACATTTTAAATATAGCTGCTGGATTAGGTTTTAACCACAAAACAATCAGTAAGTTTGAGCAACAACTCATTTTGGAAAATGATATCATTAAAGACTAATTCCAAGAAATGTGGGGCTGTACTGTTAGATGCCGTGAAAATGTTTCCCAAAGCACAAACTTTGTAATAAGTGATGCTGGTTCATATTTGATATGGGCTGTAAAAAGCAGATTATTGTAATAGTGCTCTTCCCAGCAAATAAGACCATTAAAAATGTACTTAATGTTCACTAGAATTGAAAAGGAGACCAGTTAAAATCCATATTTTTTATTTTGTATAATGGTAACAGTTTTTTAGTATTGTATTACTTTATTTCATAATTTTAAAATTATAAATGTAAACTCTTTTTAACATAATTTTTTTATTTCTCTTAATTTAACACCATGCTTTTGTTAATGGTTTAACAGTGGTGAATAGATAATAAGAGTAAAATTCAAACGATGGTTCTGAATTACGATAAATGTATAAAACACATTGCTAATACTTGATGATGCTTTTCAAATCACCTTTCAGAAGATCAAGGTTTTATTTTCCTAATCAAGTCACCACCGCAAAGTACAGTAACCCTAATATGTGTGCACATATCTAGTTTCTTCCACTCTTTATTCTCTATTCTTTAGAACTATGTAAAGATACTAAATAGAAAACCACTATTTTGCCTGGCTTTATAAATTCACATTCGTTTTATTTCTAATCCAAATAGGTCTAGTGAAAAAAATTCTCAATAATATAATATCAAACTTCCACAGTGTTAGAACAGCACCCAGACCTCGCGAGTGCTGGGGAGGCAGGAATCTACAACACTGATGTAGTCAATGGTGGACACTGAAAGTGAATTCAGCATAATCTGTAAAAAAATCAGCATGTAATATCAGTATACCAGTTAAATCTAGGTATTTCATGTTTTCTTATGCTAGGATAATTCACTTATAAATATGTGTGTATTTCTCCAACTACTTTTGCTCAGAGACCTAACTTTGTTATACTATTAGTAGTCTATTCTTGGTAAAGACAAAAGCATTTTAAATTTGTGAACATAATTTTAGGGATAAATTATAGACTAATATTCTATTGCTACATAACAAATTATCTCCACTATTGGCAGCTGAAAACAAAACAAAAAAAATATCATCTAACACAGAAATCAGACCATTTGGGGGTAATTTAGGTTGAAAGTTTCCCAGGAAGTTTCAGGTTATTCCCAGTTCCTCTCAGAATAATAGCCAAAGGGTTTAATGCCTTCACTAAAGAGACCCCTCCATGGCCCTAAGCTCCTCAAGACCATCGTCATGAAAGAGAAAGAGAGGAGAGAAAGAGAGTGAGAGAAAGGGAGAGAGAATCAAAACGTGTATCTCATGATCTTGTATAACCTAAAGTGAAAAGTAACATATCATAATCTTTGCCATGTTCTCTCAGTTATATAGATAAATCTGATAAATATGGGAGGGAAAAATTAAAATACTTCATTTCCTAGAAGATGGGGATTATTAAGGACAATCTTAAGAGTTACCAACCACAGTCTACTCTCTGATGGACTTACTACCTACAATTATTTCTAAGTGGGCAAGTTGTAATGGATTCTTAACAGTGGTTTATAGAATGGGGAGAAAAAAATAAACAGAAACTTCCTCAAAAAAGAAATTCAAATGGCCAAAAGGCACATGAAAAAATGCTCTACAATGCTAACCATCAGGGAGATGCAAATCAAAACAACAATGAGATATCATCTTACATCACAGACACTGGCACACATCAAAAAGAACAAGAACAACCAGCACTGGTGCAGATGCAGGGAGAAAGGGACTCTCCTTCACTGTTTGTGGAAATGCCGACTGGTCCACCCATTTTTGGAAAAAAATATGAACGTTTCTCAAAAAACTAGAAATTGAGCTTCCATTTGACCCAGCAATTCTACAATAGAAATGACATCAGCACTTGTATGTTTATTGCAGCACTGTTTACAATAGCCCGAATCTGGAAAAATCCTGAGTCCCGAGAACAGACAACTGGTTAAAGAAACTTTGGTACATCTACACCATGAAATACTATACAGCTGTTAGAAAATATTAAATCACTAAATTTGCATATAAGTGGATGGACATGGGCAGTATCATGCTAAGTGAAATTAGTCAGAAAGAAAGGGACAGATATAGAACGACTGTGCTCATTTGTGAAATATAAAGTACCATAACAGGAGACCAACACCTAAAGACAGTAGAGATAAGGGCCAGGAAGTTTGCACCATAGCTTGGAAGATGGCCTCACATGCTGGGAGAAAACGCAGCTGGGATAGAGAAGGACCCACTAAGGGACCACTAAGCAAATGATGATTGGAGGGATCGGTTGTGCTGAAAGTAGACTATGGACCAAACACAATGACTCTTTAGTACTTGCATTGCAAACCATAATGTCCAAAAGAATCTCTCCTTTTGAGAGTAAGAAGGAATGTTCCTGTCATAGAGGCAGGGGGTAGGAAGGAGTGGGGGTGGCAGGAGGTTTACTGGGAACACTGGTGGTGGAAAATGGGCACTGGTGGAAGGATGTGTGCTCGATCATTGTATGACTAAAATGTAATCATTAAAGTTTGTAAGTCTGTAATTGTATCTCATGGTTATTCAATAAAAAATAGTGATTTATAGTCTGAAAGTAAACTTCAAAGTATTAATTAGATAGGTTAAAGAGACAAAGGCAAATAAATAACAGAAAGTGCATTAACAAAGACAAGGGCAAAATAAGGAATGTACATTAAGGAAACTGAAAATGTTGGATATTTGGTTTTTATTGTAGTTTATTAAATACCAGTCCATACTGTATTCTGCTGAGGATTATGTTAGCCAAGCTGAGAATAGTATCTTACAATTAGTGAAAACATTCATTTCATACTTAATACTATATAATTGAAAAAATCTAAAACAATGGGTCATATGAAATTTATATAAAGAAATTTAGCACATTGTGGCATGTAAATCCTAGGGTAGTTCTCATGATTGTGACCTGTACAATGCAATAGCCTTAGTTTGCATATGGTTTGAACCTATGATTTGCTTCTAAACACAGAAGTTGGCAGAGAATATGGAAACTCACTGCAGTTCTTTTGAAGCTTTTGGATATGAGGGGAGGGCAGGAGTTACACCTAATGATTCTCAGGGATCACTTTTGACTGACTCACTAATCACTCCTGGAAGGGGATGATATAGGGTTCCAGGAAGTTAATCTGGGTCAGCCAAATGCAAAGTAAATGCCTTACCCACTGTAATATTGCTCCTGCTCAAAAAAATAAAAAATAAAATGCTGACATTTATACAGACATGCCTACACAACACATACAAATGCATATAAAGATCTAGCTAGTACACAACAGAAATTCACCCACTGCCTTTAAGAAGTCAGGTATTTTGATATGAACTGAATACAAAGAATGCCCATAAATAGAAAATAGATGGCCTCTAGTTTCTGAAAAGAATGGAAAGAGGAACACGGGGATGGAAAACGTGAAAGGCTTCTGAAAATCCAATCCTATAACTACAATCAGCTGAATTTGGGAGGAAAAATGAAACAAAAGAGTGAGTCTGAAAGAGGACCAAGAAACCGAAATGATATACAACAAACCAATACTTAAAATTATATTTTGTAAGACTTTGTAGCTTAGTTGCCCCTAAATTCCTAACCCATGAAACCTATGATATAACAAAAGAATGTAAATAATAATGTTTTAAATATGTGGTAATTTGTTATATACTAGTAGAAAATTAGTAGAGATGATAGACAAAAGACAGTGAGCACAGGTTGGAATTAGATGTTCTACCACACTTGGGTCAGAAGTACTAAGAGGATATTAACTTTGTGGTACAGATAATACTCAACCTTTGAAATCAACTGGGTAATGGGGAGAAAAACCCTTTTATTTTTCAGTGTTTACTATGCTCTTTGCACATACATGTGTATATGTATATTTAACTTTCAGATAAGCTCCATTAAGAATTATATTATTTTCTTGATTGGAAAGTCTAAATAAAATTATCCAGGGTATAACCAATAGCATATCTGTTTTGAAAATGTAATACAAACTAGACAATCTGATATACAAACTTCCATTCTCAACAGCTCACTCTATAGCCTCTCTATTTTGTTCATTGCTCTGTTTTATCCAGACAGTCAAACAAACTTCATGTATATGAAGTTTGTTACATTCAACCCCTCCTCAGTCAAATCGGCTTCCTGCAGACTTTACTTACATTTCAATATTTTGAATATGAGAGCAATGTTTTGTTAGGCATTTTTCATTTTAAAAGATTTATGAATCTGTGACTAATTCCAATATGTGAACTTAACTCATTGTATTCCATTAAAATAATTTCAAACAATGTTCTCTGAAAATAATTGTGAATGAAATAAAACACACATATATCCATACACAATTTACCAGTCACCCATTCACCCATATACACAAATATTCTCAGTTAATTTATATGAAAAGCATTCTAGCCCTCATTTTAGAAGTAAAATATAGAAAAGTTAATTTAACCTTCATGAGTGGTAAAACTGGCATAATACTAATCAAACTGGAAAAACGAAGATTCAACTGAGTATTCATTTCAGGAATTTGGAGGAGGAAGGGGACAAAAGGAATGGAAAAAGAAAATAACTAGTATGTCTTAAAAATAGCTATGTATCAACTAGTAAGATTTTACAAAAATCTGAAAATAAAAACAGTAATATTTCTCCCCTTTTTTGCTGTTTATAAACTGAGGTGTAAAGACTTAATGAAATGACACAGGTAAGAAAGTTAAGGTGTGGGTGAAAGGATTAAAACTTCACATCTTCCTGACTTTCCTTTTTTCTCTATTATTTTATTATTATTATCATGCAAGATCTAGTTCTAGAGTGCATAATTTTATAAAAATCTAAGGAAAAAGCATGCTTCAGAATGTATTTTTCATGTGAAGGAAACTTTAGCATTATGTATATACATATGCAATATTATGTGGTTGGTTTTCATTAAAAAATTTCTTAACAATAGGTTATCCAAGTCATTTGACTAGAAAAACTCCAATTAGTAAGTTCCAGAGAAAGGCCCAAAGTCAACTTCAAATACAATTATGTTCCCTTCAGGAAAAATAATTATTTTCTTAAAATTGTTTATTTTATGATGCCATGATGTTTACTGTCAGATAGCCCTGCTAATAAATATAAAATCCTCCCATCATTATTAAAGCAAACGTTCTATTATTTAAAACATGAAAATTTAAAAGATCTTTAAATCAATTGAGCACAGTCTATAGTGTGTATAAGTTACATACCTAGGAATAAAAGATTGGGGTTTAGGATATACAGTCTAATAATACCAAATTTTTGGTTAATTTACTGGCACGTAAAATCACAAGCAAGTTGTATATTTTTTTTCAAAATATTCAAATTGTTTTTTAGCTTCTCAATTAAATAAAGAGTAATAATTTCAAACTCACAATGAGGAATAAAGTAAATGAACTTAATGAATGAGTGATGTTGACAACAAACATGAAAAACTGTAAAAGCTAAATAACAACGTAATTATTGAATTTACATATCTGAAAAATGATGAATGCAGCACAAAACAAGAAAAATCCTACAATTAAAACATCTATGTAATTATAACACACTGGCAAAGATATTCTTAGCGATGTAGGGATCTTTATCCGGAAAAAGTTCAAGAACTGCGTAGAGAAATAGAGATGGAACAGGGAGGAGTCTGAAGACACTCTAGTCCTATTGTGAGTCCTCTCAAAGAATTCTGAAGGAGACAGGCACTATGGCATACCTCTCTCTGGGAATAAAGTTTAGAGATTGCGCTGTGTAAATTCTTCACCTAAAATTTCTATTTGTGCTCTTTTTTTATGATGTATCATCACAGATTAAGCCACCTCTACAAACTGGTTGATTGACACCATAGGTAAATAGTGTCATTGAAAAAGTAATTTCACAAAAATTTATATTAACAAATTTATATTAAAATTTAAAGGTGGCTGCTTCTCTTATAATGTCACGGCAGCCTTCTTTCAGAGCCCTGAGTTTGTTCAAAATTATGAATTAAAATGCTCAGATTAAAACTGTAAATATTAAATATACATGTGTATATATATATATATATACACCATTAGATTTAAAGAAGTTCAACTTTAAAACTGGATAGTAGGTAGAGACAGTAGGAATCTGTCTTCTATTCATGCGCGTCACTAATTAGATGATGAGGCGTTTGGCTACCTTAAGAGAGGCATGTCTCTCAGAGAGCCCGACAAGCTACCAAGAGTATCCCGCATGCACAGGCAGAGCCTGGCAAGCTTCCCGTGGCATATTCAATATGCCAAATGCAGTATCAACAATAGGTCTCATTTCCCTGATCCTGTAAGAGTCTCCAATCATTGGGAAAAGAGGAGTAAGAAGAGGCTGCTATAATCTCAAGGTTAGGAGAAATAGAGATGTTACTGGCACCTACTCGGAACATCAAAGATCAATGGGATGACAGTGACAGTGACAGTGACAACTTTAAAATCGAAGCATGCTTTCTAACCATTTGATACACTGTACCTCAAAAGAAAAAGTAAAGAAAAATAAAACCCATAATTTTCATGTCAAAGCATTTCCTGCCAGTATTTCAAAACAAATTTACATTTCGCACAAATCCAAGTTATTTTTTAATGAGATGTAATGTAATAGAAAGAATACAACAAGAAGTAAAATATGATACCTGAGAGGTGAAACAGTTGCAATATTCTTATTGCCATACATAACATTTTTTCTGATTCACTGATAAATTTTTTAAGTATCTGAGCAACTAACCAAAAGAATTCAAGAATAAAATATTCATAAAACAAAACCACAATGAACAAAAGAGAAGAATTATAAAATGTTCACATCACGTACCTATTTCTTCCAGAATTTCCTCAAGACTTTTCAGTCAAACTTGGTACGGAATCCTCAGTAAATTCAATCCCAGCATCACACTTGAGAAGTCCTGGTAAGGTATAAATAATTGTCAATGCTCTGAAAATTTACTTGGAGTTAAATCATAATTAGTTTGATATGATTTCACAGAACATAAAACATTTCATACTTAAGTTAGGAGAATTATTAATGTATTCATTATTTTAAGAATCTTCAAATATGTGTGAAAATGCTTCACTTTAATTTAGAGAACCTTAAATCCTTGTTTGATACAAAGCAAGGATCACAGAGTCAGCATGAAATGCACTTCCAAGAGATGCAAATTTTATTTCCCACTCTTACACTGATTTGGCAGGTTTAAACTTTTTGGTGATTAAATTTTATAATTTCTAGAATAAAATTATTTATGTTTCAAGGGTCCCAACTGAAAACATGACTGATTTCAATGGCCTCTTCAACACATACTTAATGAGCATGTTAGGTTGTTCCACAATTAACAAATTGGTAGTAAGCATTTTCTCCTAATAATCACAATTTAAGAATTATTACTTTAATGAATTTTGAGTGCTGTTCTTCATGCCCACAGCTTATTTAACCAGCCTCTTTTGTAGGTTATTTCATCTCTAATATGAAGCCTTAGTTATTCTTCACTAAATTGAATGTTAGGCAAGTACGATAAAATTATAGGACTTAGGAAACTACAGAGAGGAAACAGGTTTTGGCACCCATACCTTTGCTGAGGGACTGGTATTTCAACAACTATACTGAAAACAACAGACTAGACCCAATTACATGGCAGGAAGCACTGACTATCTTCTATTATTATTCTATTATTATTATTATTTTCAAGAACTGATAGACTTCACTTTCCAATTCCTTCTTTCACAGTTATTTTTAAATATTTTATGCTCAATATGTATACTCTAAAATCCACCCTTTTAATAATATATGTATATTTATATAATTTATTTGCCGTTGGTATAGATATTCAACCCCCATTAATATGTAATTCAGCAACATTTTTATAATTCCAAGAGAAATCCCATGCCCAATAGTTATCTTGACTCATTCCCTTCCTATTAGTCCCTGGAAACCTCTAACCCATTTTCTACCTTTATTTACTAACTGATCTGGACATTTCAGATAAAAGGAATTAGATAATACATGATTTTTTCTGATAGGGCTTGTTCTATTTCTCATATTATTTAAAAAATGTATTCATGTTATAACATATATCAGTACTATTCTTCAGCTCTCTTCTCTCTTTTTCTACTATGAAAACACTGCTATGAACAATATACAAAGTTTTTCATTCCTTTATTTTTTTTTTGTTGGGCTGGAGCCATAGCACAGCAGGTAGGGCATTTGCCTTGCACGCAGCCATCATGGCTGACCCGAGTTCGATTCCTCCGCCCCTCTCAGAGAGCCCGGCAAGCTACCGAGAGTATCTCGCCCACAGGGCAAAGCCTGGCAAGCTACCCGTGATATATTCAATATACCAAACACAGTAACAATTTTCACAATGGAGACGTTGCTGGGCTTGCTCAAGCAAATCTATGAACAATGGGAGAACAGTGACAGTAATTTTTTTGTTGGGGATCAAATGAAGGGTCTCATACATATGAGATAAATCCCCAGTCCTCTGCACAAATTTTTGTGTGAACATATGCTTTCATTACACTTGAAGGTGTTCCTATAAGCAGAATTCTCAGATCATATTTATCACTTGTTTAAGAACTACTGAACTACTTTCCCAAGTGCTGCATTATTTTATAATCTTAAGCAACATATAATGATTCTCATTTATGCATATCTTAACAAATACTATTTTTGTATTTTACTATTATATTCATAATAGAAAGCAAGAGGTGGTATTTCTTTGCTGTTTTAGTTTGTATTTATCTGATAACCAGTAAAGTTGAGCATCTTTTCACATATTTTTGGACATGCCCTAATCAGCTATGGAGAAATCTATTCAAATTCTTGCACATTTAGATTTTTTTTATTGTTTAGGTTTTGGGCTCACATCTAGCTGTGCAAAGCAAGCCAGGCTTACTATTGGTATTCTGCTCCTGGGTTACTGACAATCTTGGGACCATATATGGTGCCAGGGATCTAAACCAGGTTGGCCTTATGCAAGGCAAGAACCATTCTTGCTATGCTATCTTTAGGACCCAATGTGATCTGCTCTTCATGGACTCTAGCATCCTATTTATAAGTATTTATCTAAAATAAAATCTGATTGGATTTTACTTTACATTTTATATGTCTTCTTTTATCATTAGTTTAATCAAATTAGTGTTTTGATAAACACCATTTAAATATAAAATTAAAAAAAAACTCACCACACACACACACACACACACACACACACAAAGAATAAAGGAAAGATTAGTCACAAGTTCTTGAGCAAGGTAATAGATAGCAATCATACAGTAACAAAAACTAAAGCAATGCTAATATGATACAATCAATATAGAATGGCAGGAAGAAAATGACCGAACTCTGAATTCATATAGTCAAATAATGACCAGACAGTACTATCAAAACATCCAACTTTTAGCTATGCAAAGTATAAAGGCCCACATTACCCATCCATCATAACTACAATAATGTGATGAAGAGGCATGTAGAAATGAAAATCGAGAAATGAAGACAACAACCATGGTGAAGAAACAAAAATGGGGGCAAAAAAACAGAAATACAATACAATCAGAAAACAAAATATAAAAGGACAGAAAGTAAGTTCCAAATATCAACAATATCTTTTAGGCCAGGGAGATTGTACAAGTAGACACTTGTCTTGCACACAGCACTTCTCTTGACCATAATTTGATCCCTTAAACCACATATGGTCCCTCAAACACGACCAGGAGAATCTTTGAGCACAAAACCAGGAGTAAGAATTGCGAGGCACCAGGTATGGCCCAAAAACCAAAAGGAAAACAAAACAAAACAGAAGACTAAATATGAATGACCCAAACTTACTAATGGGGAAATAGAAGGAAAGCCGAGTTAGGTGTATCAATGGGAAAAAAAAAAACTGGCTACCTCTGTACAATGCACACAATTGCATAAATGAAGCTCATGTCAGACATAAAGACAAATATTAGTTAAGAGTGGAAGGTTAGAACAAGGTTTTTCAAACACATATTGCAGAGAAAAAGGCACAAACTTCTATCATCAGATCTGATTAAATGAACCTTTCAGGCTAATGTGGTACCCAAACAAATGTGTCACCCACATCTGCCCTCCTATGACATATATTTTTCAAACTTCCATACTTTAACACTGAAATGAGTATGGAGCTGTCTCTGCTTTGAATAAAGCCACATTTTCATTCTCTCTTGAGCATCTCTCTCTCTCTCTCTCTCTCGGAAGTCAAAAGGACTTCCAAGTAAAAACTGCTTTTACTTCAATACAAAAAGAGTAAGTTTAGCTCAAAAAGGTTATGAGACAAGTACAATTATTATACATTGCTCAAATAAATATAACTATCATCAGTATGTAAGTACCAACATAAGGTCAAATATACAAAACAATTAACACAACTCAAGGGCTATAGTGACAGTAACATAATAACTATAGGAGATTCACAACATATCATATTTAGCAATGGACACACCATTATTTAGTCAAAAGATTAATATGATGATAATAGACTGCTTTATTAAGAGGTAGACATGATATAATACAGAAATTTATATCCCCAAACAGATGAATATGTATTTTTCTCGTGTCCGTAACACATTCTTCAAGAGAGATAAGCTGAAACTCATAGGAATTCTTAATAAAATTGTAAAGACTGAAACCATATCAAAAATATTTTCCATATGAGTCTAGAAATAACAAAAACAGGGAGAATAAAAACAAGTATGTGGAGATTAAACAAATGATTCTGAATAATCCCTGAGTCAATGAAGAAATCAAAGGAGATATTACTATTACCAGGAATAAAAATATTACTAGGGAAACAAAGATATGAGCTATTAGATTGTATGGCATTCAACAAAAACAATTTCAGAATTACAGGGTATCAGACTGGAGCAATAAACAGGAACAGACTCAAATAAATACTAATTTAATAACAAGTCTCAAATAAATAAATAATTTAATCTGATACTTTGATGAAACCTGAAGCTATTCAGGTGAAATTGCCAACAATACATAAAAAGAAATTCATGAGACAGAATATAGTAGAAAACAACTATATTCCAAAAAATGGCCAGTACAGAAGAAAGTGGTAAAACATTTTGTTTGTTTTGGGGCAACATTGGGTGGTTCTTAGGGCTTACTCCTGGCTCCGTGCTCAGGGATAACTCCTGGCAGGGTTTTAGGTGCCTATATGTGATGCCAGAGATCAAAGCCCGGTAGGTCATATGCAAGGTGAACATTCTGCTTGCTGTACTATCACTCTAGCCCCCAAAGTAGCAAACTTTTAAAACAACTAGGAAGAAATAAAAAGCTTAGGGACAATAACAAATACGGAAATCAAAATGATTATCAAATCTCCCTTAGAACAAAATCCCAGAACACTGCACCAGTGAATTTTATAAAACTTTCAAAGAATGCTGAGGCTAAAACTCTTCCAAAATCCAGAGCAGGGACTCTCCCAAACACATTTTATAAGACAAACATTCTAATTCCCAAGTCAAAAAAGACAAAATGCACACAAGCACACACACACACACACACACACACACACACACACACACACACAGACTCAACACACTAGAGTTTCTTTATCCAGTCATCTGTTCTTAAGCTCTTGGGTTGTTTCTAGATCTTGACTATTCTGAATAGTGTTGCACTGAATGTAGGAGTACACTTGGCAGAATAGAGTTTTCCAGTTGGGGTAGATGAAGATTGCCATTTAAATCATGTTTGTTCTTCCAATATAAAACCATGGATGTCCTTCCAGTTCTTTTAGTAATAGTCTATAGTTTTTGGCAGATAGTTCTTTCTGTGTATTTTATAAGCTTAATACCCTTGTTTTATCCCTTATTTTGAAAGCAATTGTAAATGGAATTTTAAAAAAATGTCTCCTTGATCCATTCCATTGTTTGACTATAGAAATGCAACTGATTAATTTTTATGTTTCATAACTTCACAGAAGAAAATACTTTCTGGAAGATTTTTGTTTTGGATGATACATTATTTTTTCTTTTTCTTGCCTAATTATTCAGTATATGATTGTGTATATGAGTGTGTGTATGTGTGTTTGTTTGTGTGTGTACTACCTTGCTATAAGAAAAAATGAAATCAGGCAATTTGCTGCTATGTGTATGAAATTAGAGTATTTCACTGAATGAAGTCGTTTATAAGGAAAGAGACAGGTATAGAACCTCTCTTCTATGTGGGCTATAAAGAAACTTTAAAGGAATAGCAAATGGCCAAAGGCAACAGAACGTGAGATCTGACAGACAAAATGGAGCTGATGACAGAGGGTGAAAACAGGTTAGAGAGATTGGGTAATGCTGGGATTAAAATAAAATGGTGGAGGGAAGTGGACACTATGGTGGGGGTGTGGTGCTGAAATGTTGTATATATGAAACTATCATTAACAGTATACTAAATCATGGAGTCTCAAATAAAAATTTTAGTAAGTAATTAAATGGCCCTCATGGGGGAAGGGGGTGGGTAATGATAAATGGAGGTCTGACTTCACCAGCAGTCCACATCTCAAATAGCACCACACACATCCACCGCCCTCCGCCTCCACTGAGTCCACACTCATACTGAGTCCACTGGTCTGGCTGGACACTGCTCAGGAGACCTTCGCCCAAAAGAACTGTGGAGAAAAAAATGGCCTATTATATACACCGATCTATAGATTAAATGGATTTCCTATCAAAATACCAGTGGGATTTATCAAGGAAAAAGAAATAAAACTCCTCAACTATTCTAAAATATAATTCAAACATATTTATGTCTCTAAAACAATTATGAGACAAAATGACATAAATGGAAGCAACGCACTCCCTGAAGTTTAAATATAATTTTAATTGCTATGGAAAGAGAGAGTGAAAGTATTTTGCTACTATTTTAATTAATTTTCATGGTTTCGTAGGAGTAAATCAGCAATATTAAAATATTTTGATACTTTAATATTTTACTTAAGTGTATGATTTGGAAGTGAGCAACATTTTCATTTAAACATAACCTTTATTATCACCCATTTCTATAGAAGGATATCACATTTGTTACATTTGCTACTTTTCCTTCTAATAAACCTTACTCATTGAATAGCATGTTTTGCAATGATTACATTGTTACCTTGTTTCTAACTTGGTCACCCAGTAAGAGATAGATATTAAGCATTCTAGGGGTCTTTCAAACATCTAGCTCACAACTGACACCAAAGTTTTAAAAAATTAGCATGGTAGCCGAACAATCAAATAGTCTTATTTACTAAAAATATAATTATTGAGTGTTTAAAACATTTAAAGTTCAGTTTGAATATGAGAGTAAATTCATATGGTTCTCCTATTCATGAATTACCAAAATGAATAAATCCTCAAATGCTAATAATGTAAATAGAATTTTTTAAATGCAGACAAAATATGACAGGTAGTATTCATAAATAATAATACTATATACATTTTGGGTGAAAGCATAAACAAAGGGAAATTTAATAAAAAAATTATCATCTCACATAAACATTAAAGAGTAGGTAAAGCTTAAATGGAGGTAAATATAAATTTATGACTATATCTGTGGATAAACAACAAAGGACTGACAATATTAAGTTACAATAGAAACTCAAATATTTTGGTATAAAGACATATACAAATTTTAAATATTACACAAAATCCTTCCCCCTCAAACAAAGTTTCTGCTTAAGTGAATCCTATTTTTATTTATTTTACTAGTTTCTGAAAGTAAGCCTCCCAAGATGTTCAATACAGGCCTTCCAAAAACTTTCCACTTCGGCATGAAGATTATTTTAACTATGATCAAGCAATGCCCTGGAGGCTCACCAGCAACTTTTACCATTTCCTAATTGCCCAGAAGAATGAAAATTGGGTTATTACTCAGAATTGGGTTTTTCTGCAGGGTATGGCCCAAAACCAAAATAAAAATGGGCTTTTTAATAGAAATAACCTTTCTGTAGGACAAAACTATATTGTAGGATAAAACACCTAATTACAGAGCATCTGGTCTTCGTTATGAGTCACTCTCTCCTCATCATATGAGAACCCCTTCCATCTCCTTAAAACCCCAGGTCTCCATTTTATTCCTCAGCTTAAGATATATACTCCACTCTTTCTCACTCATCACAGAATCAACACAACTATATAGATTACCACGTTATATAAATTAATAATTCCTCCTGTGAATATATCTGATTTGATCAACAGGCAGAACAACCTGAGGAACCCAGAGATTAGGGGGAAATTTCTGCTCCTCTTCAATACTATTAACCTGAGAAATGCTTCATTCACAAGAACAGACAAGCATACGTTCCTTTACTTGTCAGAACAATGACATCACCAAACAGCATTTACCCTCTGGACAACTCAATTGTTTATTCATGAGAAAAATAAATCTAAAAGATTGAAAAAGACAAATAGTACCTTAATATGACTACGAAAACAGTTTTAACTCCATAACCACTTTGAAAAAGTGTTAAGGACTTCCTGATTCTCTAGATCAGAAAAAATGCTGGGGAATGGGTGGAAAGATTTGAGAAAGGAAACTATAGAGTCAGAATTTTCCAGTTTTACTGAAGGCCAGGATAGAGATATTTATACATAAATATTATTCTTCTTGTGAAAATCAGAGCCGATTTTACACATTTTATTTGTGGTTCTGGATAACATTCAGTACTGCTCAGAAGTTGTGCTCATAGGTTGCTCTTGACAGTGCTCAGAGGACCATGCAGTTTTGGGACCGAAACTGGCTCCCTAAATCCAAATTATGAGCTGTCCTTTGAGTTTTCTCTCTGGTTCTGATTTTATATTAAGGTCATATTTTTAATTAGTTCAGAGCAACAAAATTGGGGGTGCAGTGGTATAGGAAGGCAACTGAGGATTATGCAGAAGTAATAAGTACATAATGACAGTTCTAAAAGACAGGGAAAACAGGATCAAATTGAGACTACCAAACGTACAAAGAAACAGGGACTATATAAAATAGTACAATGTTAGAATGTCAAAGAAAGAACAAGATTCAAGGTGATATTGAGGAATTATGCCTAGGTATTTTGTCTTTATAGTGTTAGGGATCATATTCAGGGCCTCACACAAACAAGGCAAGAACTCTGCTGCTAAGCTTCATCTCTGGTTCCTGTGACAGATATTTTAAATCAAGGAAAGTGATGATTAAGAAAGCCAAAGTGATTAATGTTCTATAAAAGATATATTGTAAATGATTATTCATATGGCAAGATACTTTTAAAAATGAATAATGCCGATGCATATTGGCAACAGGACTCATTTAAGACTTTGATAATGAAAGAAGAGAATTTGATCAAGAGATATGATTTGAAATTAACTTAAAGAGGGGCCAGTAAAATAGTAAATCGACTAAGCACTTGCTTTGCACTCAGAAGAGTAGAGCATCACATGTGTTCCCCAGAGCCCGGCCAGGAGATGATCCCTGAGTGAGAGTCTGAAGCCCTGGGCAAAGCCAATGTAAGTCACTACCCCCAGAAAAAGTTAGATAAAAAAGTAATTAAATGAAAAAAATAGTTATGAGAGAAAACTAAAGAAAAGTAATAACAATGGAGTTCAGTTACAAAATAGAGAGAATTGGATCAAGAGAATAAAAAGTTTTACCAAAAAAAAAAATCGATTTTCTGTAAGGTAGGAACAAAGACCAAAATGATAAAGGATAGAGTACAAGTAATTAGTTGGTAAGAGGAAAATGGGCAGATGGAAATACAGAAAGCAGTACAGAAGGTAGAAAAGAGAAAATCCTGAGTAGAAATAGATGGGGGGTGGGGGGAAGGGACCTAGAAGAAGAAAAAAATTTCTATTAATGTGTGAATAGCAAAGGGTAGTTGAATAATAAAGAGTTTAAAACCCTAGAATTCAAATTTAAGGCTAATAAAAAAATTCCTCAGGGAAAAATAAGCAAAGATTTACAGTAGATTCCCAATGCCCAGTCTGTCTATCCACATGTGTCTACTGAAATCAATGAAAATTAAATACAAATTTAAACTTACTTATTTATGACATTTATTTTAAGTTCTGGTTGGAGCGATAGCACAGCGGTAGGGCATTTGCCTTGAGTGCAGCCAGCCGGGCCGAGCTGGGTTGGATTCCTCCGCCCCTCTCCAAGAGCCCCTCAAGCTACCGAGAGTATCTCACCTGCACGGCAAAGCCTGGCAAGCTCCCCATGACATATTCAATACACCAAACACAGTAACAAGTCTCACGACGGAGACGTTACTGGGCCCACACGAGCAAATTGATGAACAACGGGAGGACCATGACCGTGATTTTAAGTTCTAGAGTTTTAAGTGATCACCTGATAATCAGTGACTATTACATAGGATAATGTGGATATTAATTCTCTATATAATAACAATAAGAATTATTGAATATAAATATACCCTGAATATAAATATGCCCTCGATCAGATTTTCTCAAGCTTTTTTGACCATGGCCCCCTACCTGCCCCCTCCTCCTATCACTGGGACTGATAGGGCCCTGCCTCTCCAGTAACACTGAGTCGTATGCCATCACTTCCCTGTATATGTTACCTTCACCTATAAAATCTTTCTCCTTAATATTCTCTGACAACCTTCTCCATGTAATATTCTGGTATGATACTGAGAAAATTGTTGACAACCACTGCCTTAGATGCATTTGTTATAAGAAAAAAATACTATATTTTTATATGTTAACTATTATTATATGTTAACTATTCTCACGTAATACACTAAGAACTTCACAAATATGATTATATTCAGTGTCTACAAAATATTTTTTAATATTGGTTCCATTCCATTTTCATTTTATATTGGCAAAATTATTGAGAGAAAAATTATTTGGGGTAACACTGTAGTAGAGAAAATACTGAAGAGATGATGTTGGAAATAATCTATTGAAAATTACTATGCCCTGCTTCTTTAAAGAGGAATTGTATTTTTCTTGTATAATCACAGGAGCACAAAACGCACCACAAAGAAGTTGAAGAGCGGCTAGATGAATAAATATAATTTATAATAATGAAAATAAAGCATCAATGTAATATTAAAGTAGCAACATGAAACATTTTAAATTAGTGCAAAAGTTATTAGAGAAACTTTAATTTACCCACCTTACATTGTGAGTCTCTGTCAGGTGGGAAAGTTGCTGTTGCCATGGAAACCAGCACAATACTATTACTTTACACTTATATAACACCTTTCATCTGATAAGCTCAAAGAGACTTATAAACACTAATTCATTAATAGTCCTTTTTATTGAAAGTGCATCAAAATTTACCTAATAGCATACAACAACAATTGCAGATCGAACAAAGAAAACTTCATTGCTCTATACAGATTTACATAGATTATACACCATCTCCCACTATTTAAAAAGAGCAAAAGACAGTAATCTTATACAGATATTCACCTTGTTTCTTGCACCAAACTGAAAACCATCTCCTATTGTTTTATTGTCAAAAATATGAAGCTCTTTTTCCACCCACTCTTTAATTTCTTTCTTCATGTGTTCAGCTAATCGCCTGGGAATGTCTTTTAAAACACCATTACACAAACTTACCTGCGCAGTTTTAACCACTAAGATATTCACCAGTATAATTCTGGTTCTTTCTTTAAAGGATGTATGATCTCATTTTTAAATTAAGAATAATAAAACTAGCCCCCAAGGGTTTTTATATGTTTAATTAAATATATAAGAGTTTAAAAACTGAAAAAAAAAATAAAATTCTTAGCTGTTCAAAGTGATTTTTATTCTAAAGCTATTAAGAAACAAAGCAATAATTGTTTTTGATATTCTAAAAACATAATAAAAAGCAAAGCTAAAAATTAGGTCAGTGCAATATTCTATGAACATAGTATTTTGTTTTTCATAGAGTCATCAAAGGATATTTTATTTGATTATAATATCTTAGTAATTTTATGAAGTTGACTTCAAAAGTGATGGCAAAATGCCGCCAATAACTTACTAAGATCTGGAGCTGAGAATGCAGTCAAAATGAGGTGTCATAATATTTTTCAGTTCACACTTTTAGATATTTTGTGAACTAATACTTATTTCTATTATATTCTACTGATCTAATGAATCCACAGAACATTCTATGAAGGGAATGGAGAAATAAACTTCTTCAAAGGAGGACCTACAAAATCAATTGTAAAATGTCATGCACTCAAGGAAGAATTTGTGCACATTTTGGAAAATTCTAGTTTGGTAATGATACGTTCACATAATAATTCTCATAAATCAGATGTTTCCATACTAATTTGGCCTTCTTTAGAAAAATAATAATTTAACACCCACATGGATATCTCTCTTTTTAACTAAAAAAAAAAAACCAGAAAGCATTCCTAATTGCTCCTGAGGGGTCACTCCCACAAACACACAAAGGCTGTATCATACAAATGTGGGAAAAGAATGGTTATAAAGAATGAAAATTCTTATTATTCCTGTATCGGACTTTTTTTATAAAATATATCATAGAATCTGTCAATTCAAAATTTTATGGAAACCTGTCAGTAATATTCTCTTTTATTTTATTTCATTTTTGCTTTTTGGGTCACACCCGACGATGCCCAGGGGTTACTCCTGACTCGTGCACTCAGGAATTGCTCCTGGCAGTGTTTGGGGGACCATATGGGATGCTGGGAATTGAACCTGTGTCGGCCATGTTGGCTGAGTGCAAGGCAAACACCCTACCCGTTGTGCTATTGCTCCAGCCCCAATATTCTCTTTTAGCAATGCAATCACATAGATCAGCTTTGAACAGCATCTCATTCTTATAATTTCTAATATTTTTAGTTTTACTACCTAAAGGCTTTACCTATTTCTTCCATACTAATCTCCCTCGCCCATTACACACACATTTGACTTGCTTCTCGTTTGAAGTTTGTTTTATGATTGAGAAATCATATAACAAAAAAGGGATACTTTCTAAATAAGGGCGGGATTAAGAAGCGAGTAGATCCCTTCTATCTCTGGTAACTATCTACAAGCATCTATCTCTGGTAAATATTATGTCCTGGACATTAGTAATTACTCACTTTTTATGAAAAACAATATTAAGAGAATTTTTTGTAGAGGAATTTTAAGTCCAGGCTAATCAAATGCAAACCAGATAAACAGACAAAGGCTGCCCCAAAAAGAGATTTTTTGTTTTTATTAATGATCTGTTTCAGTGTATACAGCTTTAGTGTTCCTAGAATAATTATTTTTGTAACTAGTTACTCAATGCATTTTTTTTGTTAAAAAGCTTTCAGTCTTTAATTCTGCTTCTCCTTATCAATAACTTTTTAAAAACCTTATATGTATTCTTCTGGTTATTCTATTTTAACGTTCATCTGTTGAAATGGTCATCAAAATGTAATAAGTTGATCGAAGAGGCTCAGATAGTATTTTAGTATAAGCTTATTTCTTTTATGAAAGATGCATCTGTATTTGACTTTGTAAGATAATAAATTCAGGAAAAAACCAACAGGGACCTCTAACATACTCTTCTACAATATATGAATTTTATACTAAATAAGACTATAATATTCTCCTTTCAAGTGGAAGCCACATCCCATAGGAAATGAGATACTAAACTATTAATAGCTTACCTAGGTTTTCTCTGCCTACTATGGAACCTTAAGTTTCATCACAGTCAGCACAGTAAAACATCACAATTTATGTTCATATAACTGAAACTTTTAGATTTTCTTCAGCTAGTACATACTACTCAATGTTTTTTGATAGGAAGTTTTCCTCAATTTTAACCTCCACTAAAGAACATGTCAAACTCAATTTAATAGCGAAAAATTATCATCATAAGCTCTGCTAAAATTTTTGCAGCTTTTTTCCCCTCTGATTTTAATTTTTCCACTACTTAAAATTGGTTATAATATTTTGGACTTTCAGCGGGTTCATTTCACACCTCTTTATGCACCTAAGGGTGATTACAGTGCCAGTGCCATCCCACCACCGAAGAGACCCGTCTGCTTGTTTAGCCTTTCCCATCTCCTCCTTTCCCTTTGGTAGTCTGCAGTGTCCAGCAGTTTGCTTGTTGACTTTTACTTTTAATTATTATATTTTTATGCTACAATATGAGTGTTTTAAAATGAGATCATAGCTAACATTAGTTATTGTAAATAGAATTGTAGCACTGTAGCACTGTCCTCCCATTGTTCATTGATTTGCTCGAGCGGGTACCAGAAATGTCTCCATTGTGAGACTTGTTACTGTTTTTTTTTTTTTTTTGGCATCTCTAATACATCATGGGGAGCTTGCCAGGCTTTGCTGTGCAGGTAGAATACTCTTAGTAGCTTGCCAGGCTTTCCGAGAGAAGCAGAAAAATCAAACCCAGGTCGGCTGCATGTAAGGCAAACACCTTACCTGTTATGCTATTGCTACAGCCCTGTAAATAGAATTACTCCTAACATTATTTTCTTTTTGAATTTCAGAAAATGAATATTGACAATTTATGTTGTTGGGTTGTTGCTGTGCTGTGTGTGTTTTGGTGGGGGGTTCTCCAAAATTGCTGAGGATATCCAGAACTACACACCAACAGTGACTAGAAAGGCCATGTGGCACTTGGGGCCCATTACTTGCCAAACATTTTTTTTTTCGGCTCTCTCCCTTACCCCAGAAATGTGTGTATTGTTCATTTGAAGTCCTTTCATTTATTCTTTCACAGTGTTAGTTTATGTGGGTCGTTTGAGAACTCCAAGACAGTCAACTTAACCAGTGTCCGCATCTTTACTCTTGAAGAGATGATCAAATAATACTTTCTTTGACATCAGATTTACTGACTCAATTAGTCAACCCCTGCTTCCCTGCTTCCTGCGTCTGCTTGGCACAGATTCACTAATCAGTCATAAAATATCCACCAAATGCAGTACAATAGAATTATTAAGACACATGCTCTTGTAGTATATTGTGTTTCTACCTTGAAAAAGATAGTTTGTTCATGTTTAAAGAGGAGTCAGATCTAATCCAGGGCTCCACACGTACAACACACGTGCTCTGCCACAAATCACACCCCAGGCACCAGAATTCAACTGCGTAAATTACCACCCACTTCTATCTCCACCACTTGGAATCTTACTGGGGCCCAAACCACCAACTGTTCTAATATGGATTGTTGCAATGGCTTCTGAAATCTCTTCTTTTTCTCTTGTTTACTATCATAAGAGTGGTAAAACTGATGTGAGATCATGTTTAAAACACTCTTCCCAAGTTCATAAAATAGACTTATTTTATGCTCGAGCGGGCCTCGGAGAGCCCGGCAAGCTACCGAGAGTATCCGATATGCCAGACACAGTAACAACAAAGTCTCCAAGACTTATTTTATATGGCGTTAAAAATTAAATCCAGCTATTCTTACAGGACTTGTCTCTTCTCTGTCTCTCTGTTTTGTTGTTGTTGTTGTTATTTTTGTTTTTTTCCCCAGCAATTTTCTTTCTCTTAGTCATAGCCTCAACTATGCTGGCCTTTTTATTTTTTTAGAGTACACTACTACCTTATCTTCATTTGCTATTCCACCTCCCTAAAAATATATTTTCTCCAAACCAAAGTGTATCTGCTATTAACTTCCTTTATATCTCTGCTTAAACTATAGTAGAAGTACCTTATTTAACTATGTTAAAAGCACTGTAACTACACTGGAAAGACTCTCTAGATAAGGCTAATCACTATTACTCTCTCCAGGTGCTTTGTTCCTCAAACCTACATCATTGTTCATCACAGAACATAGTACTCACTAATTTATGCACACAAATATAAATCACCTAGATATAAACTTTTTATTTTTTAATACTGTATGCTCAGTGCCTAGAAGAGTGTCTGGAACACAGTATAAAGTAAATCAATCACTGTCACTGTCCTCCTGTTGTTCATCGATTTGCTCGAGCGGGCCCAGTAACATTGTGAGACTTGTTACTGTGTTTGGCATATCGAATACATCACGGGGAGCTTGCCAGGCTTCGCCGTGAGAAGAGATACTCTCGGTAGCTTGCCGGGCTCTCGCCCGCACGGCAGAGCCTGGCAAGCCACCTGTGATGTGTTCGATATGCCAAACACAGTAACAACAAAGTCTCCAATGGAGACGTTACTGGGCCCGTTCGAGCAAATCGATGAATAACGGGAGGGCCTTTACTTTACTTTACTTACTTAAAGTAAATCAATATTCTATAAAAATTAAAAAGAATTCAATTTGATAAGGCTCAAGATAATTCAGCAGATAAGGTGCTTGCCTTGCATTAACTCAACCTGGATTCAATCCCTGGCACCAATATAATCTGCTGAACCCTGCCAGGAGTGGCCCCTGAGTAGAGAGTGAGCAATAAAGCACAGCTGGAGTGGCCAAAAATTTTTTTCTGAAGTGAAAAAGAAAGAGGATTAAGCTTGAATTCATTTTACAGAAACTGATGGGGAAACTCTTTGCTGAACTAGGACAGTAATGGTAGATAAGCATGGACACTGGATAAGGGTGGGGCGTCAGAATATTGAAATGCATAAAATTGTACCAGAATACAGCCGAAGAGAAGCGCCACATGGAGGGCGGGATCCACAGCTCCCGGAGAAAAAAAAAAAAACAGGTTCCAAAAAGAGCCGAGATCATCGGGAAGTCGCAGATGGGGTAGGTACCGCATCCTGCCTCCCCAGATGGAACCCCAGTGACCAGAAGCCTCTACAAGCACAGCTCGAGTATGCGGGAACTAGGACTTTTCCTCAAAAGTGCCGGGACTACAGCTCCCAGGTAACCTCTGATTCCGGAAGTCACGCCCACAGCCCGCCCCCAGCACCATCTTTACAGCATAAAGCCGAAGAGAAGGGCCACATGGAGGGCGGGGTCCACAGCTCCCAGAGGAAAAAAAAAAACAACAGGTTCCAAAAAGAGCCGAGATCATCGGGAAGTCCCAGACGGGGTAGGTACCGCATCCCGCCTCCCCCAGATGGAACCCCAGTGACCAGAAGTCTCTACAAGCACAGCTCGAGTATGCGGGAACTAGGACGTTTCCTCAAAACCACACGGCCACGTAACATCTCTCTATATACAAAGTGATCAATGGGAAGTAAACCACCCAACGTTTCTCCCTGAAAATCAGAATTAAGTTTGGAGCACAGCCACAGCCCCAGAAACACAAGGACTTAATGCAGAACCCAGCAGCTTGGAGCAGAAAAGTGAACGGACTATGCATTAATCCAGGCCATCATGTCTGCCCGGAGGGGAAAGGGTGTTGCCCCATTCGCCCTCTCTTCTCTGGAAAGAAGGATGGCGGCCGCATGGGAGCCTTGTGGACAGCAGGTATGAGCCGGGGGTGTGGGGGCGACTAAAACCTCATGGGAAGGGGGGCGTTCCAGTCCGTCCTTCACGCCCTACCGAGGTCACCAGTTGCCCCCCGCGAGCGGCTCTCCAGCACAGCCATGGCCCCAGAAGCACAAGGACTTAATGCAGAAGGATGGCGGCCGCATGGGAGCCTTGTGGACAGCAGGTATGAGCCGGGGGTGTGGGGGCGACTAAAACCTCATGGGAAGGGGGGCGTTCCAGTCCGTCCTTCACGCCCTACCGAGGCCACCAGTTGCCCCCCACGAGCGGCTCTCCAGCACGGCCACGACTCCAGAGCACAGAAACCAATTTCTTAACTATCTGGCTTTCAGTAGAAATACTTCCAGGGTCAATAAGTAAAATAGCAGAAATCCAAAACCAACATTTAATTCTTGAACCCAGCTGTAGAAAGCAAATCACTTCACAATGTTTTTCAGCATGTCTGATTGGGGGGGGGGGGGTAAACTCTAAATAATGGTGGTGAATCTTTTATTGAAACAATGAATATAATCAAAGCAGATAGAGTGTTAACTAGAATTCATCTACCTCACAGGGACTGGGAGGGGTGGGAGGTGGGGTTTTATTGGGGGTCTTCACGGTAAAAAATAAGTATTGGTAAAGGGAAATGTGTTTGATATTTGCATGACTGAGACCTAAACCTGAAAGCTTTGTAACCTTTCCCACAGTGATTCAATAAATAAAAAAATAAAAAAATAAAACTATCAATTTATACTCATACCATAAAAAAAACTGTACCAGTAACATTATTCTAAAACATAGATATAAAATAATTTAAAATTGTCCCATATGTAACTCACATTACCTATTTAACTTGAAAGTAAACTAATAATAATAATTAACATCAGTTCTATCTTCCAGTTATGAAGTTAAGATTTAGAACAGTGTCTGATACAGTAAATATCACATTAAGTTTAACTATTATCAATTTCAAAAAATCCTTTAATTCAAATCCATAATGGTGCAATCTTCATCATAGGCAAGGTAAAATGAAGAATAAAATGACATGAGCCTTTCATTTTCCTTTTTAAAAAATATTTTTGTGGAAGTTTTTCTTTAAAAGGCACACAAACAATGTAAAGAATCTCATTTTCTGAATTAAATGATTGAATAATTTTTCAAACAAAAGAAACTATATTCTGTAATATCATCATTTAAATTTTATCTGTGTGTAATAATTTTGACAACATGTACTTTCCCAAAGTTTTAATACTCTCCATTCAATGCTAGAGAGACAGTATAGGGAGAAAGACTTGTCTTTCATGAAGAAAACCCTGACTTGATCCCCAGTACAGCATATGTTTTCCTGAGCTCCATAAGAAGTAACTTCTGAGTACAGAGCCAAGAATAAGCCCTGAGCACAGCTGAGTGTGTACCAAAACTCAAGGGGAAAAACAAAACAAAACAAAACTCTCCATTCATTCACGCTTCAATATTACCACATTTACTGTGTGCTGTGTATGACCTTCATGTGATTGGAAAGTCAAACTATTCTATCCTAAAGTTCTAGCCTCAGAGTTAAACTGTAAACTAAAACACAGATAAAATACCAATGCTAGTTGAAATTTTGTTAAAGTAACTTTCCATAGACACAAAACTGGCATACACTCAGGAACTCAAGAAAGGTGTCATCAAGGAGCAAGCAGGTGCCAGTGAGTAGAGCACTGGCAAACTATGACTCATTAGAAAGTAGGAAAAAAATACTGGAAAGGGAAGGGGCTAGTTCTAAGAAGTGTTAAGAAATTAAAGTAAATAAGAGTTTTTAATTTATGAGTGTGTGAAAAGAAAAACAAACAGTGCTTATCACCCACATGCCTGACTTGGGCAGATGTTGACATTCCCAAAACAGGCAAGGAGGATGAGATTTGAGGTTAAAAATAAATAAATAAATAAATAAATAAAAATCACCATAAGCTGGAGTGATAGTACAGTGTATATGGTGTTTGCCTTGCATACTGCCAACCCAGGTTCAATCCCCCACATCCAATATGGTCCCCCAAGCACTGCCAGGATAAATTCCTGAGTGCAGGGCCAGGAGTAACCCTGAGCATCGCTGGATGTGACCCACAAAGAAAAAAAATCATAATAATAATGCATTACCACTTTCATCACATAGATTTTACATGTCTATAAGTTTTTCTTTCTTTTTTCTTTTTTTTTTTTTTGTCTTTTGAGGAGAAACTGGGATGCTGGCAGAGGGAAATGTTCACTGGTAAAGGGATGGATGTTAGGACACCATATGACTGAAACCCAATCATGAACAACTTTGTAACCGTGTATCTAACAGTGGTTCCATTAAAGTAAAAATATAAAATAATCAAAATGGGCACTGGTGGAGGTATGGGTACTCGAACATTGTATAAATAAAATTCAAGCACAAAAATTTGTAGGTCTACAACTGTACCTCATGGTGTTTCACTAATAAAAATAAAATAAAATAAAATAAAATAAAATAATATAAATGCCTTTAAATGTCCTAAGTTCTTAAGAAGGAATTTATGACAAATATAATGTCTTGTACAATATCTACCTAACAAATAAATCTGTTACATTTTTTACTTAATATTTCTTTGACTATAATCACTGTCTTAAAGATTACATACAGAACCTAGATAGTGCAAGTGTTAAGGCATTGTCCTTGCATGCAACCAATCCTGCTTCAATCCCCTGTCGCCAGCATTTCCAGGAGCAATCCCTGAGCACAAAGGTGAGAGTATCTCCATTACCACCAAGTGTGACCCATCCAAAGTTAAATAAAATAAAGATTATACTCAAAGAAGAGTCTAGGCATGGATAAATATATATTTTTAATATATGGCAAATATGAATTTTAATAAAGCAAATCCTAGATTTTAAGTGTGACAGTGCTTATATCCCTAGAATACGGGTATATTCTGATAAACGTTTGTTCTTGTTTGAATTTTGTGGTTCTAGCAATTGAATTCTGAACTAAAATACCTGGCCCTGATAGATATTTGTTAAATGAACTGATTAAAACTTTAAAACTATAGATGCTCCAAATTAAGTGGCAATTTAGGTAGGCAGGGAAATATCGTTTAACTTTAAGCAAAGAGTTTGTAATTTTTCTAGTTAGCTTCTTTATATATGCCACACATGTAAAAGTGTTTGGTACCACTTAATGACTAGAAGCAAATTTGACTTCCCCTGTCTACTGTTTCAAATTTATCCTGACATTAAACCTGTACCGATATGCTCAGTGAGTCTTCAAACCATCTTTTTATATCAATTTAAGGCCATAGGACAATCACTGTTACATTATCTCTGTGAATAGCTCATATTTACATCCTTGATTCAAGATTACAACTTCAGGGCTGGAGCGATAGCACAGCGGGTAGGGTGTTTGCCTTGCATGCGGCCTACCCAGGTTTGGTTCCCAGCATCCTATATGTCCCCCAAGCACCGCCAGGAGTAATTCCTGAGTGCAGAGCCAAGAGTAACCCCTGTGTATCTGTGCATTGCCGGGTGTGACCCAAAAAGCAAATAAATAAATAAATAAATTACAACTTCTACAATCATGGTTTATCAGTGTCATAAAGTAAAATACTTCTGCAAAAAAAATAAAATTTATAACTTAAGCCTTTATTCATTTTATTTTTAAATACTTAAATTGCTTACTAATAAAAGTTATGTGTTTACTATGGAATACTATGCAACTGTTAGAAAAGATAAAGTCATGAAATTTGCACATGAGTGGATGAACATGCAAAGTATCATATTAAGTGAAATGAGTCAGAAAGAGAAGGACAGGCATAGGAAGATTGCATTCATTTGAGGAATATAAAGTAACAGAATGGGAGACTAACACCCAAGAGTAGTAGAGATAAGGACCGGAAGGTCTGCTCAACGGCTTGGAAACTGGCCTCAAATGCTGGGGAAAAAGCAGCTCAGATAGAGAAGGAAACACCAATGTAAAGGATGTTGGGAGGACTCGTTCGGGTTGAAAGATGTGTGCTGAAAGTAGACTATAGACCGAACATAATGGCCGCTCAATACTTCTATTGCAAACCACAACATCAAAAAAGGAGAGAGAGAGCAAAAGGGGATGCTCTGCCACAGAGTTGGGGAGGGGTGGTGAGGGATGGGGTGGGGGTGGTGGGAGGGATGCTGGGTCCATTGGTGGTGGAAAATGGGCACTGGTGGAGGGATGGGTACTCGACCATTGTATGACTGAAATGCAAGCACGAAAGTTTGTAAGTCTGTAACTCTACCTCATGGTAATTCACTAATAAAAAATTTAATAATAATAAAAAAGTTATGTGTTTAAATTTGCACAATTTAAAAAAGCTCATACTTATAAATATGGGTAAACTTTTAAATTAAAAATGTAAAATTGGTCTCAAAATTTACATGTCATATTTAGTTTTAAACATACACTTCCATTTGTGGGACGACCTTTTTTTTAACAATATGCAAGGAAACTAAAGTGCAACATAAAAACCTTTCATTACACATTATAGTTACTCTATGGTTTTCACATGTTATCACCAAATATATATATATATATATATATATATATATATGTTTATAATTTCAAGTCTAAGGTAAGTGGAGTCCATCATCCAAAACTGTGTGAAATTTTAGAAAAAAGGAAGAAAATATCAGTCTATTTGTCATAGGATAAAAACACTGGATAGTCGTATAAAACTGCATATGCATTTTCTGTATTCCACTTGTATTTTCCCCATTCTTATAAATCAGTTTAAAAATGATTTACACTTCAAATAACAGAAGAGCCTTTATGTTAAAGGCACTGTAGAATTCGTGAAAACTACAATAGAAAAGGCAATATTTATCTCAAAAAGATAAAAATAAATGAAAGAAAACAAACCGGAAAAAAAGGACAGGAAAAAAGAAAATTGCATTATTAAGAAAGTAATGATTAAGAATTTAACAAAATAAATAAAACCTAATGCACATATAAAGACAACTCTATCAGAAATTTATAAATAACAGAAACAATGTTCAAGATTTTTCACCTACCACCATTATTATATAAGCAATTAAACCCACTTATAGAAGAACTATAAATTTAGACGTCTCCAGGTGAGGCCCACCAAAGAGCAGCTTATTTCCTGATCCAGGCACTGTTCTGTCCGTTTCAGTGCTTGCATTCTCTTCATTATCCCTCTCTTTCCCCCTAAACTTCATTTTTTTTTGTTTTCTCAGGCTCATAAATCAATGCACTCACTCATCTTCAGAGTGTTAAATTCACTCCCTCTAATTCTGATTGCTTCAGTGAATTGTGACCAACATTGGGATACCCATTTCTTAATCTCAACCCGAGCCAGCACATTCCTAACTCAAGCTATCCCCCTGAGATTCACTATAATGTGTAATACATAAATATAAGTAAGTGGCACAGTTCTATAGCAACAATAGTAGAAAATTCTTTAAAAAAGCAGAGAGAATAGATGAGAATGTTGGCAGCTTCAATTTGGATGGTAGTACTGGAAAGCACTTAATTGTGTAATTCCCTACTTTAACTATTTCCCATTATCTAAGGAGTAAAACAGATTTTTAAGATAACTGCAAATCTTTTACCAGTTTTATTTTTCATCATTCCACAACAAAGCCAACATTATGACTACACCAGATTTTTCAAAATTCTTCAGTTCACTACATATTTTCGCACATTTTTAGATGTGTTCACAATGATAACAGAGCCTGAAATGCCTTTCTCAACTTCTATGTCAGTAAAAATCCTCCTCATATCAATGTCAATACTTCTGTAATATAATCTGTGAAGCTTTATAGTATTCTATTGAGCAGAAGAAATTCTTTAACCTTCTGTAATCACATAGATTTGTACACAAGTGAAAATCAATATTTTTAACATTGTAATAGTGTTATTAATTCCCGAATTTTTGTTTCTTGAAGAAACAAAAACATTACTCATATTTATCCTGCAATATTGACAGTAGATATTTATTTTTACAGTAGATATTTTAAAATCTTATGATTTAATGACATAGAAAACAAAAACATAACAGTTTTTTACAAGACTAGAATAAAATTTCTTAGAAAGCAAAGGATATCTTCGAGATACGAGATATGCATTTGAGTCAGTAAAAGTGGAAAAAAGTAAACCCTGGTTGTGATAATAGGATCTAAATCAGTATTCACTATAAATTCTATGACTGAACTAAATGACTATTTATCTCATTAGAATCTCAGAATATATTAAGGAACCAAAATTTCTCATTAAAATTCAATCAGATTTAAATATTCCAGATTCACACATGATGTTCTAATTTCCAATACTCATTTATGAAATCATAAAATGCTATAGAAGAAAATATAAGTCCTGTTCAGAAATACCTTATTTATTTATATGATTAATAAACAACCAAAAAATTGTCAAGCTTTACAGAAAAATAATATCATCTTAAAATTTAAAAGTGAAAATAAATCAAATAATGAAGATGTGTTAACAGTGGTACACATATCAAACTAGCAGGCCAAAATTATCAACTATACAAACACAATGTAATAAAAAGTCGACTTTAAAGAAAATGAAAATGAATAAGATCAGAGTCTGAAAGATATTAGTGCCAGGAAAGAGCATTTAAATTCTGAAAAAAAAAATCTTAGTAATATAAATTTAAAAATTAGGTAGAGTTCTTTGATCATGTAAGCAAATTTCTTCTACTAATTTGGCTGGAGTATTGAATGATTCAAGCAATCGCCATTACAACCCTGTATAAAGATGCACACAATACATATGCAAAATTTTTTTAGTAAAAATATAATGAAACTATCTATATTATACAATATAATATAGAACATTATATTTTATGTTCTGAAGCTAATATTCTAATGAAAACACATTCCTGATTTTATATTCACATTCTGAATTTACTAATCTATTGATAAAAAGTCTGAAATGAAATGAAAACATATCTGAACATAGTATGAAATGAATATGAAGCAAATACATTAAAGTATGTATTATAGAGGGAAAATTCAAAACTTTAGAATTTGAAGTTCTATTTCACAGAAACATAAATAATTTAGAAATATTTTCATCACCAAGAAAAGTGAAACACATAATCTTTTCAATACTATTGTTTCCTTTTCTTTGCTTCTACAAGAGAATATTTTTTAACATTTATTATGGTAAAAAATAAGACAATCTCTAATCTAATAATGTTACTGGGGATGTGTACAGGACAAGATTAGATACTTCAGTTTTATTTTGTTTTTTAATACTGGTTCTTTTTTGGAAGGTAACCAGTTGCTTTAAACTCACCTATAATTGGTAAATATATGTGAAGCATACTATTTCTCAAATCAGGTATGTCATACACAAAGACAAAGTTCCACAAGAATGATTCAAGCAATACACATTACATTAAAAACATAATTGTAACTTAGTCTAGACTTAAGAATATAATGTAGAAGTCAGCGTTGGTAGAAGATTCTCATAGTGATCTTTTTTTATTTTTTGCTTTTATTTGGGGGGTGAGGTTCCACCCAGCAATGTTCAGGAGTTACTCTTGGCTCTGCACTTAAGAATTATTCCTGGTGTTGCTCAGGATGGATGCTGAGGACTGAACCCAGGTTGGTCACGTGCAAGGCAAACACCCTACCCACTGTACTATCGCTCCAACCCTAGTGATCTTTTATTTCCTTTTAATTTCTTTTTAAATTTCTAAACCAAAATGTTCCTGTAACTATGGTAACATGCTATCTCTAAACTATTTTGTTTATTCAATTTTTGGCAGAGTAAGAAATCCCATATTTCTGGAATTCTCTCTAGCATTTTACATTTACTGAAGTTGTACTAATATAAGATAATCTAAAAAAAATCTTTCATCCAATTCAACCAAACCAGTTACTCATTTTCTTCTGCAGGTGCTTTTCCATAAACCAGTGTTTCCAAATGAATTGCCCTTCCATTTACAAAAAAAATTATGTCACCCTACCAAAACCAATAAAATACTTATGTGTGCAGAAACAGTTTTAAATGGGGGTGAAGTGGCCGGGTGTGGGTATGACTCTCAATGATGCTTGCCTTGACAGTTTGGTAGTTGGGCTTGGCAGTGCTGGGGGTGGACAGGAACTATATATGAGAGAGCTCAAATGGCTATGCAACAGTAGGGCACACTATCAAAGTTTCACATATGCCAGGTATGTACTGAATCACTTTAACTCTTTCAGCAGCCCCTGTCCAGTATTTTAATAGAATTTAAAGTTTTGAAAAGCTGCATTCTAATTGCAAACACTTTCTAAAGGAAGTTATTAATAAAACATTTTCAGAATATTTTTAGATTCACAGAAAAATTGAGAGGAAGATTTCCCATATGCTCCCTTAATTCTACATGTGTAGTGATAGTCTCAACCATTATCAGTATCCCTACCAGAATAAACTTACACTGTTGCATCACGTTTTGCCTCGATTCCCAAGTTTGAATTAGAGTTGCTTATGGTGTGTTACATTGGAGAAATTTATAACAAGACAAAACTACCCATACTGTTTTATACAGAGTAATTATACTGTTCTAAAAATCTTCTGCATCCTGTCTACCTACCTTGGAGATAACATCTGTTTATAATCTTCATAGATTTGCCTTTCCATAACATCAGAGTTAAAATCACATTCCATGAAAAATTTTCAAGTCGATTATTTTTATGTGATTAAATAATATTAATTAAAGGGCCTGGAGGGATAGTACATGGGTAAAGAACTTGTCTTGCACTCAGCCAACCCGGGTTTGTTTCCCAACACCCTATATGGTCCGTTGAGCACTGTCAGGAAGATTCCTGAACACAGAGCTGGGAGCAAGCCCTGGAATCCATTACATGTGATGCCAACACCAAATAAAATGAAGCAAAAAGTTATTTAAATTTCCTCCATGATTTTTTGTGGCTTGATGGACTATATTTTTTACCACTTAATGAAATTCCATTCATTCATCCACTGAAATATAGGTTACTAACAAATTTTGTCAATTATAAATTCTGCATAAACATCTGTGTTTTGGACAGTCTGTCCACTGTTATTAATTTTGGTAATTCTAGTGAGTATATAGTGTATTGAATGCATTTATTTTTTCTGGACATTTGTATTTCCCTCTGAAATGAGAAAACATAATGAGTGCAGTCTCCTGCCCTGCGCCTACCTGTCCTCACTGGGGCCCCTTGAAGGGGAGTGGGAGTTTCCCTCCCCACCCCGAGCAGAGCCCTGGCAGCTGAAGACCTCCAGAACCAGCCACAGCCATGATTAAGACCACTCTCCACACACTCGGAGGAGTGTCATGCATGAAGGAACATGCAGAGGAACCCAGGAACCCAGGTGTATGGGACGGGGGCTGAGATCTTCAAGCCTGCTCAGATCGGGACTGGGCCCCCTCCACCCAGATCCTCCATCTTCCAGTAGCTAGGCAGTTACACCCACCAACTTTCCTCGGAACCACGTAATCCCATCAACGGCCAAGATCCAGAGATTATAAAACCAAGCTTCCGGAAGCTTGTTGAACATACTGTCTAGTTCTCCCTCTCAGAGAACCTGGCAGGCTACCGAGAGTATCCTGCCCCCATTGTCAGAGTCTGGCAAGTTCCCTGTGGCATATTCGATATGCCAAAACCCAGCAACAATGATGTGTCTCACTCCCCTGACCCTGAAAGAGCCTCCAATGTAGCATTTGCTAAAATCTCAGGGTTAGGATGAATGGAGACGTTACTGGTCACTGCTCGAGGAAATTGATGAACAATGGGATGACAGTGATACAGTGATATAGTGTACTATTGTTTTACCTTTCATTCACTAACGACATATGATATGCAGCTTCTTTTCTTTCCATTTGTTTCTTTTGTGTCAGAATATCTTTATTTAGTGAGGAATATACTATGTTCAGACCCAAAATTTTCATTATTTTATTAAAATAAAGAATATTTTATTTAAACTGAGAATTCATCTTTTTCAGTACATAAATTTTTAACTTAAATGAATCCCAACTCATTAATTCTTTCTTTCATGAATCATACCTTTGGAGCTGAATCTAAAAAGGCTTTATGAAAGGGATGGTCAATAGATTTTCTCCCGTGCCATTTTATTTTAATGTATTTTGGTTTTGGAATTGGGGCCACACCACAAAGGCTCATGGGTAACTCTGGGCTCTGTACACATGAATTATTGTTGGTGATCCTCGGGGACCATATGGGATACCAGGGATTGAACCTGAGTCTAACTCGTGTAAGACAAATGCCGTCCCCACTGAATTATCACTTTGGCCCCTCTAGTTTTGCATTTTACATTTAGTTCTGTGAGCTACTCTGCCTTGATACAGGATCTTAGATTCATTTCTTTTTGAGAGGTCAGAGTAAGAAGAGTACAGGGTGTAAAGCACTGCCTGGAATGCAGCCAAGCCAGCTTTGATCCCCTGAACAAGTGCCACAATACAGGAGCGCTTCAGGTGTGGCACACTAAGCAAAGCAGTTTCCAAGCACCACAGCATGTGGCCCAGTCCCCCAAACCTCCCAAAGGCACTTTCTTGTGGTTTTTTTTCCTATTTATGTCCAGTTGTTCCAACATCATTTGTTGAAGACACTGTTTTCTCCAATAAATTGTCTTCCTTGTCAAATACATGACGATTATGCCTATGTCAGTCAATTTCTCAGTTCCCTCTTCTATTCACTTGAACTATTTGTCTTTTTTTCTTTTTTGCTTATTATGGCTTTATATTTGGTGGGTCTCAGTTCTACAACTGTGTTGGTTTCTTCCATAGTATGTGGAGAATTTTTATTCTTTTGCCTTCATATAAGACTTAAAATAAGTTGGTCAACATTCACAGAAAAATTCCTGGGATTATGACTGTGATTTCACTATATTTAAAAACAAAGTTGGGAAGAATGAACATCTAGATATAACTGATTCTTATATTCATAAACATGAAATTGCTGTGAGCTTGGGATGTGGTGTAAGCATTGGGTCTTATGCCTAGCAGGTGTAAAGCTTTGGGTTCTAGAATGAACCCCCAAGAAGCACTGGGTGTAGTGCCTATAAATATTAGTTAAATAAGAAACATAAAATATTTCTCCATTTAATCAGCTTGAATTTGAATAAGTTTTATTCCAGTTTTGTAGATTTTTTCACATAGCTATTATACATATTTTGTGAAGCTCAGTAAAAATCTTCGGTGGTACTAGGTTATGCTTTCAAATTTCAAATGCCCCTTGCTCATTGCTCATAAATAAGAAAGCAATTAACAATGATATTTTAACTTCATGTCCTTCAACTATGATAATCCACTAAGAATTACAAGAGGATGTTTTTTGCCTAATAGTTCAGATGTTTTACAAAAAAATTCATGTGACCTACAAATTAAAAAGTTTTATTAGTGGGGTCCACGGCAATAGTATGGAGGGGAGAGCACTTGTCTTGCATGCAGCCAACCCAGATTAGATCCCTGACATCCCATATGGTGCCCTGAGCACCACCAGGAGTAATTCTTGAGCGCAGAGACACGGGTAACCCAAGAAGGAAAAAAAACTTTTTATTTGATACTTCTGGAGCGATAGCACAACGGTAGGGCGTTTGCCTTGCACACAGCCAACATGGCAGACCCGAGTTCGATTCCTCCGCCCGTCTCGGAAAGCCCAGCAAGCTACCGAGAGTATTTTGCTTGCACCGCAGAGCCTGGCAAGCTCCCCATGACGTATTCGATATGCCAAACACAGTACCAACAAAGTCTCCAATGGAGACGTTACTGGGCCTGCTCGAGCAAAACGATGATCAACAGGAGGGCCTTTACCTTACCTATTTGATACTTTTTAATCTGTGAACGCTGGAGCAATAGCACAGTGGGTAGGGCGTCTGCCTTGCACGCAGCCAACATGGCCGACCCGAGTTCGATTCCTCCGCCCCTCTCGGAGAGCCCGGCAAGCTACCGAGAGTATTTGATATGCCAGACACAGTAACAACAAAGTCTCCAATGGAGATGTTACTGGGCCCGCTCGAGCAAATCGATGATCAACGGGAGGGCCTTTACTTTAATCTGTGAACAATTATTTTTCTTTCTTATTTTAATGTATAAACTAGGACCTCGAGTGTGATGCTGGAAAGGAGTGGTGAGAGGAGACATTCACTCTTTAATCCTTATCTTAGTGGGAAAGCTTTATCAACTATAATGTTGACCAAAGTTTTAATAAAAGTGTCTTTAATCAGCTGATAAATTTCTTCGATTCCTAATTTTCTCAACTTTTATTACATATGATTGCTAGATTTTCTTGCCTTTCTGCAACTATTGATAGGATAACATGATTGTTAGCTGTGAATTTTTCTTAAGCTTAGGAACTCTTAGGATGAGTTTATTTGAGTATTACTCAATTGTAACTTACACAGAGAATTACATAAAAAGGGAGAGAATATGACAAAGAGAAAATTTTTCTTATCTTGTAAATACTACAAAAGTATCTTTCAAACATTTATCATTGCAATTAGTGCAATTCTAAAATTATCAATTGAATTTAATCACTTCTAAAGAAAATTTTATTTGTCTTCATGTTCTGAATTATTTGATTGTTTACGGGCCACATCCAGTGGTGCTCAGGGATTTTTCTTGTTCTGTGCTCAAAAATCACTCATGGGGACCAAAAATCACTCATGTTTTGCCCAAGATTGAACCTGGATCATCTGTAAGCAAGGCAAATGTCCTACCTGCTGTGCTATTGCTTCAGTCCGGCTAAAGCAGTAGCACAGTGGGTAGGACCTTTGCCTTGCACTCAGCCAGGTCAGCCGACCTCAGTTCGATTCCTCCACCTCTCTCAGAGAGCCTGACAAGCAACCCATGACATATTCGATATGCCAAACACAGTAACAAGTTTCACAATGAAGACGTTACTGGGCCTACTCGAGCAAATTGATGAACAATGGGATGACAGTGACAGGACAGTGACAGTGACAGTGAATAATATAAAAAATTTATGAGTATGCAGTTATATGAGTATACAGCTATGAGTATCCAATTATAAAAAGTAGACCTATATTTATAATTGAAGTAAAACTTTATTTCAAATAGCATATCTGACTACTCAAATATTTTGAGGACTTATTAGTTATACATGATGTTTAAAAACTGTTGTCTTCATAATAGCACAGCTGGTAGGGCGTTTACCTTGCACGCGGTCGACACGGGTTCAATTCCCAGCATCCCATATGGTCCCCCGAGCACCACCAAGGATAATTCCTGAATGCATGAGCCAGGAGTAAGCCCTGTGCATTGCCAGGTGTGACCCAAAAAGAAAAAAAAAAAAGAACTATTGTCTTCAATAACAGAGACTAAAAGTAGAAGTGTAGCTCTTTTCTTTTAGTAGTTTCCATATACTTGACTTTTTACTATTATTTTCTAGCACAATTTAAGTTGCTGATTTTGTTAGACCTGGTTTTTGTGAAAGCAACATTAAACATTATTTAAAGTGATTGATTCATATACTTCTCAAGTAAAATGACATCAATAGTGAATCTACTGTTATTGAACATTGTGCCTCTTAGGATTCCCTCTGTAGCCTCACATAGATTTAACTAGACTGTAAAAGTGGGCTGGGGGGAGAAGATCAAGTGCGAGATCCAGAGCTGGAGCCAGGAGAGAGTGGTTCCAGACCAGGGCCCGGGGAGAGAAGGAGAGAGAGAGAGAGAGAGAGATAGGAGTGAATAAGAATGGAATAAAAGGTGTCTGATCAATCCACCAGCTTGGCCCTTGTCTGCTCCACCTTCTGCCCCATGGCCCAGGCTGCCCCAGCTGGGCGAGTGGCCTGGGGCCCACCCCAAACGTGGGTGGCTAGGGGAAGAGCCATTGGGGCCTCCCCCTGACCGCCCTCAAAGATTTTATACACTGCATGAGTTATGGAATTTGCCATACCTCCCTCATCATTCTTGATTAGGAAGAACTCAGTTTATAGCTCTCTAGTATGATCAATAGACTTGAATGCTGACCAAATGTAAAGTATGTCTGCTGAGCTGAAGAGACAGTACAGGAGGCAGGGCACTTGTCTTGCACATGGCTGACTTGACTTCAATCCTGGACATCCCATATGGTCACCTGAGCTCCAGCAGCAGTAATTCATGAGTGGAGAGCCAGGAGCAACACCCAAGAATCGCCAGGGGTGGCCCAAAACCACTAAATAATTAATTAATTAGTTTGTTCCTAATTTCAGTGTAGATGTCCACTGATTTCTGACTTTTGCTAGAATTTTTAACGTCATGATTTTTGTTATTCTACGTGATGTGAGCATTCTCTGAATTTTTAAATAAGTTACTAAGAGTAATATAAATAGCTACACTGCTATAAAATAAATAAAATTTCTTCTAATTTTGTAAAAAATAAAATTGTACCATACAAGAAAAATGCAGAAAGCCAAGACAGGTACTCAATAAAGGCTTGAAAATCCCAAGTCCTTTGTTGAATTACAACTGCAAGCAATATATATTTTTAAGTGTTTATGAAAGAAAAAGAATGCACAAAGCTTCAGGAAAGTAAATGCATTAGGGACTAGAAGAGAGACGAATCAGAATGGTATTTGGGTGTTTGGGGTTTATGCTTGAAGCATAAAACTTTTGTTTTCCTAGAAATGCCAAATAAATAAATAAATAAAGATGGACTCATTTGAAATACGAACTCTCAGCTAGGAGGAAACTGAACCTCAACCCTGAAGTCAGGCCACAAACTCTTTGAATTTCATCCACGCTCAGTGATTCCACCATAACAGTATAATGGAAATATTGCAGTCTTCGTATAAAGCACAAAACTTCTGTAACATAAATAATATTTCCAATTTCTATAAATTATTGTCATTAACAAGCAATTATTTTCTTAGGCCATTTACCAAAATTTGTTCGCTATTCATCAACCCTTACATAGAATACTGATTATTAACCCAAGGTTCAGGGAGAGAAAACTATTGCCTTCTTTCTCCCACAAAGATTTCAGTGGCTCAACATATTGGAATTATAATTTCAAAATAATCAAGCAGCTTTAGATAAAATGGATTTCAATGAAGCCTGTGTTACTGAAGCTTAATACTAAAATAAGTAAGAATTTCTAGCTAGAGTTAACTAAAGCAGAAATCAATATTGAAAAGTCTGTAATAGAAATACCATTTATGCTCTCTGCATAAATCTAAGAAATTATAAAAATAACAAAGAATTATCAAGATAAACAAGAGAGACATAATAATGATATATCTGTACCACCTTATCTGACAAAAAATGGAGTGAAAAATGGCAAACTCTCAAACGCTGAAAGCTTAAAGGGCAACATAAATGCTTCCAAATTAAATATCCTGGAAAGCTGGAAATTCTAGTTTTCTAATCTGCTAAACAAAGAAATTCTAACAGCTTCAAGCTGTTCTTGCTGAAGCACATTAAAATGAAGAAGATGAGAGACCGAGTAAATATTTAGAAGAGCTTAAAACAGCCTTAGCTATTGTATCGAAAAGTGCAAAATGTTGGTGGGCATACAAAAGGAGTTCAAAGTTTCACATGAACTATTGCATCTTCGGGGGGAGCATGTGAGGAAGCAAAAAATGAGCACATCTGATGTAAGAAAATTATCAAGTCGTTACACAAAACCATCAGAGTAACCACAGTATGTTCCTCTGAGTCTAAAAAGTGACCTGAGATTTAATTTGGCATGCAAAGAGAAAACTTAGAGCAAGAATATATCTGTACGATAGAGAAGAACAGAGGTGAAGATTCCGACCTCAGTCTATAAAAGTTCATTCCTCTGTATCATATACGGTCGGCCAAGTGATCCCTGAGCACAGAGTTAGAAGTAAGTCTGACCATGGTCAGATGTGACCGAAACATCATATAAATAAAATAGCTTTTTTTGACATAATGATTTACAAAGTTTTGGGTACCAAAGTGTCTGCAGTCAGTAGTTTTGCTCCAAGGATAACACTACTGTTAGCATCCCTCCATCAATGATCCAAGATTCTCAGCATCTCCCCATCCACCCCACCTTCTTAGAAAACTCATTTTCTCAAATTATTTACAAAAGTTTGGTTCACAAGCATGCAAAAATGGTGGCTCTTATGGTTTTTATTTATGCAATAATCTTACCTAGAAACCACTGCAATGTCTACTGGCTCTTATATATATCAAATATGTAGTTAGTGGGAAAGAAAAAACAGCAAAGGAAAAGAAAAATAACCTATTAAAGCAATTCTCTGGAATACTGGTTAACCCTGGCAAGCTACCCGTGACGTATTCATTATGCCAAACACAGTAACAACAAGTCTCACAATGGAGACTTTACTGGGCCCACTCAAGCAAATTGATGAACAACGGGAGGACAGTGACAGTGACAGTGACTGGTTAACCAAACCAGTATGGAAACACTATTTTCCAATCAACTTGTTTATTGAAATTTTCTTAAGAATGATTTAAAATAATCCTAAACATCTAATATTTTTGCCATTGTACTTCATGTAATTTGGAAAACTTAATCTTAAAGGTAAGAGATACATAATTTGGTGAGCATTAGGAAGTAGTTACATGAATTTGATGAGCATTAGAGAGACAGAAAGCTAAGCCAATGTGAAAAGTTAGAATAACACTGGCAGGTTAGAGGGCTACATGGATAGAATCTCAGCTCACTTTTTGCACCACTCCATGTGTTAAACACATTGATTGAAGCACATAACACAATTAATATGAACACACTTGACTCCTACACAATTCTCAGATATGTTAATCAGGACTCACTGTGTTGGTTATGGATTATGCCAGATGTCTTTCATCCAGAGTCAACTCTCCATTCTTTCCATTCTGCTATTAAACTAAAGTGAGCTATACCATTTATATTGGTGTACATATTGGTTTCTACTTGGGCCCAACAAATGATAAGTCAGAAAAAAAAGAATGACCTTAGAATAACTATTCTATTGTGTTACATGATCCCTTCTGACTTTCCTATACTCTACCAGTATCTCTGTATATAGATCCTTTATTAAACTTGTCTTGAATCAATCTGAATATGGCATCTGTTTCCTATTGCTTGAACTTGTTTATTCCAACTGAACTTTTTGTTCTGGTTTCATGATTAAACATCTAGGAATATATAAAATATAAATTAAAAAATTAGAATTATTTGAAAATGTGATTGAACACTCTGAAAGGAGTAAACAATTTTAAAATTCTTTAAATCAAATTAAAAGTAAGAGAAAACAAAATCTAAATGTTTTTATTTTGAGAATAAATAACTAGGCAAGTTCCACTTTCAAACTCTGTAAAAGATAAAGTTTTAACACTCCTAGTATTATGAATACAGAAGTCTCATGTCAACTCTGGCTACAGCATAACGATCCCATGCCTGGATAATATGACTAAATAAGTGGGTTGATAAAGGTAAAATTATTCATAAAACAACAATAAAAATGGGGCAATGCATATGAGACGTAAAAAAGGTAAAATGTTAAAGTAACTTAAATTTTGAATAAGTTTATACATAATAGGTAATGCTAATTAAACAAAGATAGGTTAAAATCATATTCATAAAGTTGTTTCAAATTATAAAATTATAATTGTAAAATTAGACTGATTTAGTAAATAGGGAGATTTTTCTAAAGGGCCTGCAATTGTAAAAAGCAAATTTTGGTGTTATTACTGATAAGAGAAACACAAAGGAAGAAGGAAAAACATGTTTTAGCATAGCCAAACTTTGTATATCAAAATGCTAAAATTCTTCTAAGAGAAAAAATAAATCGTATGCTAAAGTACCACTTGGAAGCTATTCTTTTTCAATCAACTTTATGTAATAAAGAACTGTTTCTGCTTTTGTTATCACTGAAATCAAGCTTAGTTTCCTATCAGTCATTGGATAATAAATTTTTATCATTAAAATCAACCAGTGGTTTAAGTGATGATATATTTACAAATTTATGTATTTTGTATCTGTAACAGTAAAAAATTAAAATTTTGTAAGGAATTATATGAAACAATAAAGCTAGCACTGCAGGTAGGGCATTTGCCTTGCACACAGCCAACCAGGGTTCAATTCCTCCATCCCTGTTGGAGAGCCCGGCAAGCTACCGAGAGTATCCCACTCACACGGCAGAGCCTGGCAAGTTCTCCTTGGCGTATTCAATATGCCAAAAACAGTAACAAGTCTCACAATGAAGACATTACTGGTGCCCACTTGAGCAAATCGATGAACAACAGGAGGACAGTGCATTTCTACAGTGCTACTTAAACTAAAATGAACCGAGACTGCAGTTTGGAATCAGACTAATGATGAATACCAAGTTGGTGGTTAGGATCATGTTTTTCTAACCTAGATTCAAGCAAAGAAAGGAGGCTATGACTTCCATCTGGCAGAAAACATACAGATGAATTGTATAAATTACAATAGGAACCGGTACCAAAATATATTAACCACAATGGATACAATAATATATAATGACATAAACACATACATTGTTGCTATAGAAATATGGATGTCTGGGATAAATAATATTAACCTTGGTGATTGACACTGTCCAGCGTACATAATCAAAATAGCATGCAATAGGACTATGCCACAATAGTAAAGTGAAAATTACTCCTTCGTGTTTAATATATTCAGTTCTTGTAACTATTTATATTTTGCTTACATTAGGTTACTTTTAATGTTTTTGCTATTCTTTCTCCTTCTCATATTGATACTGTTACTGCTGTGTTCAGTAAAGAGAATGTGGCCTTCCTGATGAGCTCATCGCCTTAATGGATTTTTTTTTGTTGTTTCTGGGGGCCACACCCAGCAGTGCTCAGGGATTACTCCTGGCTCTCTGACTCTGCCTTCAGGGTACTACTCCTGGTGGGAGTCAGGGGACTAAGTCAGGTGCTGGGGATTGAAATGAAGGTGGCTACATGCAAGACAAGTGCCCACTCACTATACTAGTTCTCCAAACCCTTTATTGTATTAAACACTGCACAACTCTCAATGGTTAACCCCTTCTGTGACAAGCAAGTACAGATAGCCTCGGATTTTTATTTATTTATTTATTTTTTGGCCATACTACTGCTACAGAGCAGGCCTATATTTAATGCCTCACCATTTGCTAGATAAGCATGAATGCAGCACTGTAGCACTGTCCGTTGTTCATCAAATTCCTCGAGCCAGCACCAGTAACGTCTCCAATGTGAGACTTGTTACTGTTTTTTTGCATATCGAATATGTCACGGGGAGCTTGCCAGGCTTTGCCGTATAGGCGAGATACTCTAGGTAGCTTGACGGACTTTTCAAGAGGGGTGGAGAAATCGAACCTGAAGCATGGATGTAATGAAGAGAATTCTGGGTTTAAATTTGAGGGCCATCTATAGTACATACTGCTAAGTCATGAATTTGGCGATGTATAGGCAAGATGTCATGATGCTTTCAGGTACTAGAGGTTACTGTAAAAACAATTACAGAAAAGTTTTCAAATGAACATTAGAAGAATATATGCACATTAAAAGGTAAAGGTAAAGGCCCTCCCGTTGATCGTCGATTTGCTCGAGCGGGCCCAGTAACGTCTCCATTGGAGACTTTGTTGTTACTGTGTCTGGCATATCGAATACTCTCGGTAGCTTGCCGGGCTCTCCGAGAGGGGCAGAGGAATCGAACTCGGGTCGACCATGTTGGCTGCTTGTAAGGCGAACGCCCTACCCGCTGTGATATCGCTAATTCTTCCTAAACTTAAGAGCACTTCAAGTATCCTGAAAGAATCTAGCATTCGTTTGATTTTATTTTGGGGGTTTTTGAGGTCACACTTCTTGGTGCTCAGTACTTAATCTTGCCTCTTTGTTTATGGGTTATTCCTGGTGGTGTGTTAGGGATCATACGTGTTACTGCGGATTAAAATGAGGTTGCATGTTGGGGCTGGAGCAATAGCACAGCGGGTAGGGCATTTGCCTTGCACGTGGCCAACCCGGGTTCGATTCCCAGCATCCCATATGGTCCCCTGAGCAGCAGCACCAGGAGTAATTCCTGAGTGCAGAACCAGGAGTAACCCCTGAGCATCGCCAGTGTGACCCAAAAAAGCAAAAAATAATGAGGTTGCATGTGAGGTCAGTGCCTGAAAACAGATACAAGAAAAAGAAATTATAATATATACAGTAAGAAAGGCACATATAACCAAACTACAATTGCACTGACAAAAATAAAATATTAGCATGATGCTCAAGTTCAAACTGAGAGGAGTTCATATATGGAACAGGAGTTAGGATTTAACACACTAGAAAGTTCAAAACTTATTTTCACTCAGATAATGACAAATCTTTTCCTAAATTCTGGAAATTACATTTTTATGAAAGTAGTGTTCTTAAAGTAAGGTGGACAGTTTGTGAAGTTTTATTTTATATTTAATAGCATCATTTTTTCTCATGAGCCAGTACTCTTTCCTCTTTTTTATTTTATTGGTCCAAAATCAATGATGTTTAGAGACTACTCCAACTATACTGGCATTGCTGATGGAAGTGCTTAGGGAACCACGTGGTGCCAAGAATGAAACCCAGCTGTTCCTCACATAAGGTATATGCAATAGTCCTGTGAACAATCTCCCCTGCTCCTATACACATTTTCTTTATTCCATTAAGTTCTACTGCCACCCTATGAATATAGTATCAGTGACTCATGTTTTTGACTGGGTCTATTTTCTGGCATGTTTTTATACATTAAATTTCAGTCACAACATGTCAAACTGATATTATCATGCCTATTATTCAAATTATGAAACAAAGCTAAGAGACTTGAGACCAAATCACAATAGATGACAGACACATTTAAATGTCAGTCTCTAGCTCCAACCTCAACTAGTTTCCACAAATCCATGCTAACTAGCAAACTCCAGATTCTAACCAGCATTCCAACCTCTCATCTCTCCCCTGTCACAAACATAAAAATACAGACACATCACACTCCTCACATTTCTGACGGCCACCCTCTAGTCCACAATAATCTTCCAAAGTTTTTAGTGATGCCAAGTCCACTCATCTTTCATGATCAGTTTACATGTTACCATCAGCCATACTCCAATCTCCCCCCGCAAAAAAAAATAATTTGTCTGGCCTCTAGAGCACTTTGTTTAAACTTCTGTCAAAGCTGAGTATTTTTTTGCATTATACATTTAAGGTATTTGCAGATTTTAATATGTATTGTCTCTCTTGATAGCCGAACTTAGAACTCCCAGGAGGTCCATGAGCCTAAAGTTCCATTCATCTTCTGGTGACTAAGCTGGCATGGTCTCCAAATAAGTGACCAGTAAAGTCTAGTACTAGTCTTCTAACAGGCCAAAAAGAATATTTTCCGTATTCTATCCATATTCTCTGGTTTTACTCTCCTAAAGGATCCAAACCAAGAGCACTTGATATTTCTACCATAAGTGACTGCAAGAGTTTGTTTTGTTTTCTCCACATATTCCCCTGTTACCCATGTACCATTCTCCTCCCAACCATAATATTCACCTGTTAAATCTTGTGGACCTTTCAACATTCAGCTTTATTGCTGGCTCCATCCAGAAAAAATCCTTGTAAGCCTAAATATTATAACTTTCCTATCTTCTCTATACTCCATGCTCTCTAAGGGTATTTGCCAAATACATTAGAAGTGTCCTCTACTGTGATGGATATAAGCATTCTAGAGAAAAGAGTCATGTTACTCTTCCTTTCATTCCCAGTTAAAACACAAAGCTTTGCTATAGTAAACATCCATTTGATGTCAACATGATGTAAGTTTAATTCTTTGAATTATAAACTATAGTACTACAATATAGTTGTATAACATAATAATTCTTCTGCCTATGTTTCTCCACTCTTTTGCTCTGGCATTTGCTTTACTAAGAATTATATTACACTTCCTTATAACCATGTACATAAGTCCAAAGGTAGGGAGCAGGACAGACAAGCTTATTAGCTAACACTATCCAACACATTCAGCAACAATAGCACATAAGCAAGCACATTTTCCAGTAAAACAAAGGCTATTCTTTTCAAATTAATATATTCAGTGTATTATACTATGCAGATATTTTGCTGAAATTAATTTTAATTGTTCTTCTATCTTCCTTCCCATATAGATTTCACCGCTATGCATGAAGATATAGAAGAAAATGTCACACAAAACATAAAAATGCTTATAAAATTTCTTTCTGAGAAACAGCACCATAAACAGCATATCTCATCCATCGTTCCCCTAACTGACAAACAATGTAGTCAACAGACCTCCATTAGTTTATTCCAGGGGAAACCTATCTTTGGCTTATACAGCTACATCAGTCTGTCTTGATCCAAACCATAAAATATCTGATTCATTAACTTCTATTTAATTCTGATTCCATAATTTCCAAGCATCCATGTGAATTTTTTTTAGTTTCTATTACTGACCTGCTAATAGCCAAATAAACTTTCTAATGGACAAGATCTTATGAATTCTACATATTTTAAGTATTTGTAGTAAGTCCTGAATACAATAATTTATCAAGTAATGAAATAATATTTGAATCAATAATATTTTAGATATTAAGCATTTCATGAGCCTGGTAAACATGTATTTATTTTCAAAAAAGTTAGTGTACTTCACAGGTCAATGACTATAGCCCACATACTGCAGTTGTAAATGTTATCCTTCAAGGACAACTAGAAAGTGTGCTAGCCAATGATTTTAATGACAATGAGCCCACAGTAGCTGCTTCCTTTTTTGTTAATATGGAAGGACTGACAACAGAAGAGTATCTTTTACAATAGATTAACTTATCGTTCTAGCCTTTATTAAATTATTTTTAATTTTGTTTTCACCTGTTCCATTTGGTGGTAAATAACATCCACTTTGTTCTATAAATGCAGCTGCCAATGAGAAGGACTTTAATGAGAATTAAAATCATTATTGAGGCCAAAGAGTACAAGGCTAGGTTGCTCATCTTCCATGTACTCAATGCAGGTTCAACTTCTGGCACAACACAGTCCCTGAGTCCCACACGGAGTGAGCCCTTATCACACAGCCAGGAGTAAGCCCTGAGCATCACCAAGTGGGGTTAAAAAAAAGAGTGGAAGGAGGAAGAGAAAAAGGAAGAAAGAGGAAGAGGAGGAAGAGGAGGAGGAGGAGGAGGAAGAGGAGGCGGAGGAGGAGGAGGAATAGGAGAAATAGCATTTATCTCTGACTTACTTCATGTAGAAGAGTAGCCTGAAGACAATGCAAGTTGTCATTTTTTGGCTATGTATTCAAATATGTGTGTATACATACATGTGTGTGTATATATATATATATATATATGTATGCATATGTGTATGCCACAACTTCCACATCAATCACCCATCATTAGACACAAGTTGATCCCATATTTAAGCTGTTATAAATATTTCTGATTTGAATATGGGAATACAAATATATTTTCTAGCTAGTGCTTCTGATATTTCCCTTTAGATATAATACAAGAAATAAACTTGCTATGTCATATAATAGTTCTAAAAATATTCATTTAATTATTTGAAACTGAATATATTTAGTTATACATCACTGTCACTGTCCTCCCATTATTCATCAATTTTCTCGAGCCGGCTCAGTAACATTGTGAGACTTGTTACTGTGTTTGGCATATCAAATATGTCACAGAGAGCTTGCAAGGCTTTACCGTGCGGGCGAGATACTCTCGGTAGCTTGCCGGGCTCTCCAAAAGGGGCAGAGGAATCAAACTCAGGTTGGCCATGTTGGCCGCTTGCAAGGTAAATGCCCTACCTGCTGTGCTATCGCTCCAGTCCAATTATATATATAATACATATGAACATATTATGTGTGTATATCTATCTATCTAGATAGACAGATAGATAGATAGATAGATAGATAGATAGATAGATAGATAGACAGACAGATAGATATACACTTTATACTGGTAGTAAAGTCCGTGCTCTGATCTTCCTCTAACTACCTTCTCGTTTGTCTCTTAGACATTTCCAAATTATAGATGAGATAGGTAAAGGTAAAAGGTAAAGGCCCTCCCGTTGATAATCGATTTTTGCTCCAGCGGGCCCAATAACGTCTCCATTGGAGACTTTGTTGTTACTGTGTCTGGCATATCGAATACGTCACGGGGAGCTTGCCAGGCTCTGCCGTGCGGGCGAGACACTCTCGGTAGCTTGCCGGGCTCTCCGAGAGGGGAAGAGGAATTGAACTCGGGTCGGCCATGTTGGCTCAGCACAAGGCAAACGCCCTACCGCTGCGGAGCGATAGCACAGCGGTAGGGCGTTTGCCTTACAAGCGGCCAACATGGCTGAACCAAGTTCGATAGATGAGATATGACAGAGAAATTAGTATAATACCTAAAATACAACAGATTTTAGAATGAAACATAGATAAAATACTACATGGATTGAATACTCTAATACTTCCTATTCATATTATTCATTATTTACTCAACACTTCTTTGGTGACAGGAAATGTTCCAGGCAGGAATATGCAGCAGGGAAAAACAAAACAATTAAATATCTTAGAAATCAATAGTAAACACTGCCTTGTGAAAGGTAAAAGAATAAAAAAGATTACCCTTGGTCCCTTTTTCATGCATTTCAATATATAGCTACATTTCAATATTTGATTGTAATAAAAATAAATATAGGTTCATATGAAATCATACATAGTTAACCATTTGAATCTACAAAAATAGTAATTTGGTTGACCCTAGTAATTAATGTGATAAACAAAAATAAATAAACAAATCCTATCCTTCTGAAACCACCAAAAATACATATAAATATTGAAAGTCTGAAATAATCTTAAACAATTATTGTCCTGGGAATTTAAATTGAAAATTGGATTTAAAATGTATAAATAAGTAAATAATATTCAATGTGGAAAATCACTTTTACAGACTGATTCAATTATATCTGTTCTAATGCCATTTACTTTTCCCATGACAAACAGAATATCAGCTTCCTTTTAATAAAGTGAATATTAAAGATATCAAAAGTAGCATTAATTTTCTTTTAATGCAAGTGGATATTAAGGAATCATGTTAATAATAAAATAACCCAACTAAAGTGCTTGCCATTCTGAAAGTGCTTTACAAATATTAATTCTTCAAAATAATTAACAGTGCCAGTCCAAGGCAGAAAAAACTTTGTTTCAAAGATAGTTTATATCCAAACATTTTGTACATCTACAATAATGATTTACAAAAAAACTGCTCACAACTACAAAAACACAGAAATAGTACCTTTCTGCATTTGTAAATTAAATCTTAATCATAATCCTGACAATAGCAGGAAAGGGGCAAATTTTCCCCTAGAGATAGAGGAGGCTTTCTGCTCCCTAGAAAATTAACAAACTCCTTCAAACACTCTATAATAAGTCCAGGATTATTTAAAACTATAAAAGAGATATAAGAAGAAGGAAAAGTTGTTTTGTCAACAAGAGCCAAGTACAAACCAATAATTCTTTCGTGATCCCAGCAGAGGCGGAGACGGGAAAGCAACACAGCATGGACCCATAGGAGCTGCGCTGTGTCCATCAGCAAGGACCTTTCTTTACTGTCACTCCGTCTCAGTCTGCACAAACTGAGGCTAGCTATGTTCATTATGTTCACTTCAGGAGTAGTCATACAATAGTAGAATGGGTAGGGTGCTGGCCTTGCACATGTCTGACCCAGATGCCAGCCCTTGTGTCCCAAGGGCCACCAGGAGTGATGCCTGAGAACAAAACCAGAAATAAGCCCTGCACTCTGGGTGTGCTCCACCAAAGGAAAATAAACAGTATATAGGATAATGATCTCCTTTAAAAAAAGGATTAAGAGGATTTATGAAAGAGCATGCTTATTGATTTAGATTATTTTTCACCTCCAAAATTTCACATGGAGATAGTACTGTGAAGATTCTAGCATGATGGCAACATTTCAGGAAAAATTATTTATCATTTAAAGATGGACATAATCTCCATAAACTTATGGCACAGTCTATAGAATCCTGTTTTCTTTTAAAATTAGTCAAAATGGTTTAAAAGTACATTTTCATTATTGTCTGTCACAAGGTAAGAATCTGGTATAGTTCACAACATGGATAGGTCATGCAAAGCAAAGTAAATAAGAAGGAGAAAAACAAATAGTGGATGATTTCATTCATATGTGGGATACAGAGAAGCTAAGCAAAGGAACAAATTCAAATGAAAACAAACCATTGGAATATGCTGAACTGAGGTTACCACAAGAAGCAGAAAAAAGAGGGTTTAAAGGGAAATCTACCCAACAAACTGTGGTAGGAGTATCTTGTTGTTTTGATGGTGAATTTAGTGCAATAACATATATTCAGAAAAAAATCAGGAATGGAATGTGTTGAAAGTCATTTAAAATAGTGTTTTATAGTTAACAAACAGGAGGACCAGAGAGATAACACAAGAGTCAAGTATTTGCAAGCAAGCCTTAACTCTTGTTTGATCCTCAGCACCACAAAGGATGCACCAAGCACCAGCAGGGGACACTGCTAAACACAGAGGCAGGAAACAATCTATTAGCAACTCTGGGTGTGGCCCCAAAATAAACCCAAGCAAATGAAGTTAAGAAAAAGTATATATATAAAAATATAAATGCCCAGTAAAATTTTTTTAAAGTTTTGACATTCCCCAAAGTCAATTTTTCTATTTTTCACATTAAAAGTCAAAATTTCAAAATATAAAACATACTTATTACAGGTATCTATGGCTATTTTAAATAGTAACAGTTAAACGAATCCTGAATCAATATACATATACTATGACTTAGTGCTAAAAATATTTCTGAGTGATGTGAGAGATAAAATACCTGAGATTTTTTTTTAAATAATACCAAATTAAAATGATCATATGTTATAAACCTTTACCTAGTTTTCGCTTGACTTTTCTTAGAGACCACAAGGTAAAACTGAGAAGAAATTAATTATGTAAGCTTTCAAATTCAGTGGGAAAATAGGAATTTAGACAACATTAATGGCACAGCTAAATGACATGACACTTGAGTACGTATTTTTAATTTTTTATTTTCTTCAGTGTAGTTGTATTTATGAATTGAACTCTCCAAGACATACAATTTTTGTTTTAAAACACAATAAAGACATGAGTTGAAATGCAGAGCATGATCACAATACACCTTTCAAATGCTCAAAACTGGGGGAGAGTGGGGTTGTTACTAATTTTGCAAGTTCCATCCCCAGAACCATAGATGATTCCTGAAACACAACCAGGGCTCACTCATTAGCACATAATCAGTAATATGCCCACCATACTGCTGAGTTTGCTCCTAAATCACCACCCCTTGTATGCAAAAAAAAAAATAGGTCATATTCAATTATAGAAGCATAAATTGTTCTCTAAGTATGAGGCACTACAAGTATGACAGAATTTCTACATGTAGTTATGCAAATATGCTGTTATAAACACTATCAAAATAACATTTTTAGGGGCTAAACAGATAAAACAGAAAATATGGTCATAATGTATAAATTAACAGAAAGTGATATATATATACACATATATTCTCTATATATTCATACAATAAAATATTTTTGCAATAAAAAGTGAAGTACTTATGTATGATGACAAGAAAAAAATATTAAAATAATATGCTGTGACTAGGGATATTGTATAGCAGGTAGGGTTCTTGCCTTGCATGCAGCCAACCCAGGTTCGACCCCCAGCACCCCCAATGGTTTTCTATTCCTCTTCAGGAGTGATCCCTGAGTTCAGAACCAGGAGAAAGCCCTAAGCACTGACATGTGTGGTCCCCAAAAACAAAATAAATAAATGAAATCATATTTTTAAATTCATTTCATAAATCAACAAAATAATGGGGTAATTTTTACCACAATACCATCAACAGGAAATCTAAGTTTCTAAAAATTTAATTCTCAAGAAAATGTCTTCTAACCAGTTTCATAATGCTAGAATGCTGAAAATAAAGTTCAATAGTAAACTGAATTCAACAATCACTTACGAGGAGTATGCGATGTGCAAGGCACTGTGTTTGGCGTGTAAAGAAAGCAAAAGCAAACAGACTTCACTTTTTCACACAGATTACAATTGGAGCAAATTCTGAAGTTGGCAACAACTAAGCCCATTTACTTCCAAAGTCTTTTCCTGCTCAAATTTTTTCCAGTCTCCCGGCAATATTTACTTACAGGATGTTGTTGTTGTTGTTTTTCTGGGAAAAGAACTTTCCCCACCCTTGTTTTTCTCTCTTATTTGATTCCTATTTTTAATTTATGCCATCTTGCTGTATTTTTGTACTCTGAACAGTCTTAAAACCAGTCCAGAAGTAACAGGGTATAAAGAAACAAATAAGGCAAAACAAATAGAGAAGAAAATCAAGACTCGATATCCCAAAACACACTTTTAAGTAAAATTTTTAATGCCAAACTCTTCCTTCTCAGTATGCATGCTGATGCTGGATTCAAAACATAAAGATTTCGATGCTAATTTACTAGATAAGAAATTTGAGGCATGATTTGGAACCTTATTATGTCTCAGTTACACCATCCATAAGTGAGGTATGTAAAAATAGCCATGTCACAAATTTTTGTTTGCATGGTAAAGACTAACTGCTATCAGTAGTGGTATTCAATAAAAATCTATTTTATTTTCTTCCTTTACACAATCATTTGCTGTTTTGCTGCCGGTAATGAATAAAATGTCAATCAGCAATTATGGCATGAATTAGCAGCAAAAGAAAGAAAGAAAGAAAGAAAGAAAGAAAGAAAGAAAGAAAGAAAGAAAGAAAGAAGAGAGAGAGAGAGAGAGAGAGAGAAAGAAAGAAAGAAAGAAAGAAAGAAAGAAAGAAAGAAAGAAGGAAAGAAAGGAAAAGCCAGTACGTGGATACAACAAAGACAGAAAAACTAACAAAATCTATATAAAATAACATTTAAAATCCTGAATTTTCTTTGACTTACTGCAGTAATGTCAAATAATTTGCAGGATAAAATGTCACTTTTAAGAAGTGAGAAAGATTTATTACATCCTCTAATTCTCTGCTTCTTAACTGAAGTTCTTACCTAGATGATCTTCAGAAGGTGCATTTGAAAGCTACAGGATGACATTTTTTTGCCTCCAGTACTGGGCCCAGTGGCAGTGTGACCTGACTGGTGTTAGTTTTTGTTGGTTAATTGTGTGGGTCATACCTCTGGATGCCTATGAACCAGGAAGTGCAATGGATCAAATCAGGGACCCACATAGAAAAGTATGTGAAACACCCCTCCTAGCTGGCCCACACATTCCTTTTGTACTTCTTTCGATAACATTTTCACACACACTCACACACACATATACACATATATATATATGTATATATATATATATGATAAGTGAATTACAAAACAGCACTCAAGATTTCTTTGAATTTTTTTTAAAAAAAAGTTTGAAAGTTCAGAAATAATTTGTATTTCAGAAGAATTCATTCCAGCAATTCTCTTACTGGCTGTAATTGAAAACAACACTTATTAAAATCTTTACAGTCTTTCTGTTGCTGTTGACACTAGTAAGCTGACTCAAAGAACTGAGACTATCCAAAATAATTTTTTTTGAGAAGTAAAAACTTAGGGTACTTATACAATCTGGTTTCAAAAAAGTTACACAAAGCTGCATGCAAACTTATAGATATTGGCAACAGACAAAAATTTTCAGAAAGATGCATTCAATATGAATGGCCAATTGATTTTTATTAATAAAAGGTAAAGGCCCTCCCATTGTCCGTCGATTTGCTCGAGCGGGCCCAGTAACATCTCCATTGGAGACTTTGTAGTAATAAATAAAACCATGGAAATGTTTATTGTAGTAATAAGTAGTAATGTTTATTGTAGTAATAATTAAAACCATGGAAATGTTGCTATAGCAAGAAAGTCTAACCTACTCCAATTACTCTGGAAGACAATTACTCTGTAACAGACAAGACATGATGTAGCCTAAAACTGCATAGGACAAGCTGTTTATATAGACTTCCAACTGCATTTACAGAAAAGCCATGGTATTAAAGAGTAAAGAATGGTTTTTTGGTCTCTTCTCAACATATGCAAAGCTTATAGACCAAATGAGAACAAAATGCAAGAAACAAAACTTCAAACCCAGGAGAAAGTACAACGGATGGTCAATATGCTGCCAACCGGTTCTATCCCTGGTCTCACATGATCCCTGAGAATCTCTAGGTGCAGAAATGGAGGCCCCTGAGCACTGCAGGAATAGTCTGGGCAACTCCCAGCATCAGAGGCCTGAGCATCACCCCCACATTGAGTCCAGGCATTAAACTGCAGCCATGGCTAGCTGAGAACCACCACAAGGTGCCCAAGGATTTCCTAAGCACCACCTGGTAGGTCCCAAACCTCCCCAGAAAAAGACCAAAATTAAAGACTGTAGGATAGGTCCTTGTTGAAGACTGCTGTGTTGGGAGGATACTTGGACCCCAGCTAGCTGGAACAATAAACCTTGCTATGTGAGTTTAAAAAAAAAAAAGACTGTAGGATAACAGTGGTTTGTCCTTTCTCCCTTGACACAGGGAGCTTAGGTTTATGGGGTTACACCCATCACAGTGCTCCCAAGTCACTCCCATTCTTCAGCGCTTATCCGTAATTTCTCTACACTCTCTTCCCCAACTAGTTAATCAGCTTTTTCCCCAATCGGATTCTGTTAACTTGTAAGGTCAGATCCTAATAGGACACTGAACTTGTAAGTTAATATTGCCTTTCTCCTCTCCTTATATCTTTTGAATAGTTTATTTTAAAGAAATGTCCTTTTTATATGGACAAAGACAGTTAATATTATGCTTTTATAACTTGGGTGTAAACTGTCTCTGAACTTTGGGGCATCTGCTTCCTTGACTTAACCCTCAATTGCCCTTATTCCTCGCACTCCAAAAGCAGGGTCCTGATGAGGGACTGAATAAATCCAGGGCAAGCTGTGAGCTACCCTGGCATCGTAGTGGGCCAGGCCAAAGTGCCATGATACTCAACTATAAGTTGAGAGCATGGTCATGGACAGATGCTATCATGATCCAAAAGTAACAATGAGATTAGGACCCTGCTAGGGATAGGAAAGACTAATCTGGACTGAGCACTGTAGTCTGAAATAGAGATGACCCCAGGAGAGCAATTCTATAAGCTTAATGTAGCACTTACTGTGTCCATACATATGTTTGTTGGAAAGGGAGAGGATAAACACACACATGAGAGTCTGCTCTTGGGTGGGTCATCTTACTGAATGAGAATCTGTCCTTAGAATCAGCTTCCCCTGAGGAAAAGAACTTTATCCCTATTGACTGTGACCACACCTATGTGTGAATCCCAACCCCTCATGCTTTGGGATTTAATGAGGCTATAAGAGGGGTCTGGGGGAGCCAGAAGCTGGAGAAGACTAAAGGGGGATCAAGAAGGAGAATGAAGTAGCATGGGGAGGAAGAAGCAGGAGGAGAATCAGAGGAGAATGGAGATGGGATTGGAATAAACTGTAACTGACACCAAACAGCCTGACCCTCATTCCTTCCTTCACCTGCCCATGGCCATCAACCTCCCTGGGTTAGGGGAAGCGGCCTGAGAGGAATGCAAGTGGAAGGAGAGATATAGTGCTGTGGCCCTTTAGTGAATATACAAAAGACAAACTTCTAATCTCATTAGGCAACAAATTCTGTTCTTGGACAGTAATACCAAAAGGATAGCCCATGACAGAGATAAACAGAGTCTTATAAATTGTACTTATACAAAACTAAAATAGTTTTGCTTTTCAAAACACTGTTAAGAAAATGCCACTCACTAGGAGAAAACTTTGGAAAGAATTTATCTGGTACATTATGTATAGCAGAACACAGAGAAAATCTTTAAAACTCAGTAATAAAAATTTTGAAAAATCTAACATGTGGACAAGTGATTAAGCAAAGACTCCACGGTCAGGTGTCACAGTCCTCCTGCTGTTCATCGATTTGCTCGAGCGGTCCCAGTAACGTCTGCATCGTGAGGCTTGTTACTGTGTTTGGCATATTGAATACGTCACGGGTAGCTTGCCAGACTCTGCCGTGCGGAAGAGATACTCTCGGTAGTTTGCCGGGCTCTCCAAGAGGGGTGGAGGAATCGAACTCGGGGCGACCATGTTGGCCGCTTGTAAGGCAAATGCCCTGCCACTGTGCTATGCTGGAGCAAAGACTCCATCAGAAGATAAATACACGAATAGCACACAGGAATCCATTATGGAAATTCAAATTGAAGCATAATATGATAATATTATATATAACTTTTATTTTCAAAAATAAAAAAATTAATTAGCAAGGATTTTAAAAAGTGGGAGCAAGGGTTTTAAAAAGTGGGATCAGCATATATTTTGGTGGGACAGGAAAACATACAACAGAAAAAACAAGTACCATTGTGAAAACAGTGTTAAGCCTATTTGTTCTATAACAACTTCATAATGGATAACTATAGATTTAATAAACAGTGCATTCACAGTTCTAGAAATGTACCAAAAAGAATAAGACGTCCAGGCAAAAACTGCTACATACACATTCCTCGCTTTGATATTAATAGCATTATTATAGAGAAGGCTAAGATAAAGATGGCTGGATGAATCAGTCGGGATGGAAGATGTGTGAAGAAAGTAGATAAAGGACCAAACATGATGACCTCTCAGGGTCTGTATTGCAAACCACAATGCCCCAAAGTAGAGATTATGGAGAATCATGTCTGCCACGGACGCAGGGGGAGGGTGGGAAAGGAGGGGTATACTGGGGATATTGGTGGTGGGAAGTGTGCACTGGTGAAGGAATCGGTGTTTGATTCATGGTGTGATTGTAACCTAAACATGAAAGCTTGTAACTATCTCATGGTGATTCAATAAAATTTTTAAAAAATAGCATTATTATTAAAAATAAGTCAAAAATGGGAAGCAATCCAAATGTCTTTCAACTGATATTAACAGAGAAAACTTGATCAATACAAAAAAATATCTCCTCAGCCTTTAAAAAAGCCAACACTGGGGCCTAGAGGAATAGCTCAGTGCCCTAGAAAAACCTTTGCTGGAGAGAAATGTCATGATGCCACATGTATAGAGATAGGTCATCTGTGCCAACTCTGCTTCCTGTGTGATCCCTGAGGTTGGAAGTAGTTTCCAGGCACATTAGGAGTGTGGCGGCATCCAAACAAAGTGGGTGACCCTAGTGACCACCACAACTCAAATTTTCATGCAAAGATAAATTGAAGAATGAGGAGTCAGGGACAGGGCACAAGGGTTAAGGCATGCATCTAATACCAGTTCAGTTCCCAGCACAATAGAGGGTCCACAGAGCACCGCCCCAAGTAATACCTAAGCACAGATTCAGGAGTAATTCCTGAGCACTTCCAGGAGTGGACCAAGCACTGCTCTCTTCAAAAAAATTTAAGGAATGGTATTTTGCTGTTGAACCTGAAGAATGGTTGGGGCTAGAGCATTAGTATAGCAGGTAAGGCTTTTGTTTCACATGTGGCCAACCTGGGTTTGATCCCTTGCACCCAATATGATCCCCCAAGCCCACCAGAAATGATCCCTGATGACAGAGCCAGGAGTAAGCCCTGAGCACTATCAGGTGTGGCCCCAAAACAATAACAACAACAAATTCAAAATGAGTAAGTGGGAGAAAGGTCGAGAGGCGTAGTTCCTCGCTGCATGATATTAGAAGCCCACAGTTCATGCTGAACCTTCTGCTTGCTACTCTAACATCCCAGGTGAGGCTTGCCCCTGCTGACAGTACTAGACTATAAAAAGGGAGGCAGAGCTTCTCCCTATTGACTGGATCCCAGCAGCCTCCATGTAATAGACCCATACCACAGCACCTGAAGGGACAGATGTACTGAACAAATTACATGTAGCTCATGGGGGGTTAATTTTTCTGTAACTGTGAGAAAGGGCAGAGAAGTCTGAGTGATTAAGTCCAGCTTAATCCCTCAGCATCTTTCATGAGGTTAACTACAAAGACACCCCCAGCACAAAAAACAAACAAACAAAAACACTGGAAAACAAATGGGGAAATATATGTATAAGCCCACAAAGCTCAATGAACAAAAAACCAAAAAACATACAATTAAGACATAAAAATTTCCACTATACTTCAGACTGTGTCTTTAGTGGCACTAAGATGAGGGTGTTCAATGAGTTGAAAGAAATGGTAGCAAAGTGGTCAGTAGAGCACAATAAAATAGCATAGTCAAAATGAAAAACCACTAGAGTCAGAAATAACAGAAATGAAGAACATGGTAGGACATATTTGAAAACGTCAATAAAAGTTTTGAACGGCAAAATAACAGAAGCTACACAAAAGATCAAGGAGCTATGAGATAAGAAGCTGCAAACCACTAGGAAACAGCAGAAAGTGGGAAGGAGTTCTCAAAAGAAATGAACACCATACCAGAGAACTATGGGACGAGCTCAAAGGGAACAAGATGAGTCACTGGAGGCCTTGAGAAATGGGAACGCAAACATGATGAAGAAAATATACTTAAAGAAATCATCCATAAGAACTTCCCAGAGATGAGGATGTCAGGCACGGAGATCCAAGAAGCCTGAGGGTTCCTGATGAAAAAAAAGGTGTAATTATGAAAACTCCAAGAAACACTGTAGGCAAAAGACAAAAGCCCAGAGATAGAAACAGAATATTGAAAGCTGCAAGATGAAAAAAGGAACTTCTATACAGAGGAAAGCCCTTAAGATCCACAGCCGATCTATCCAGTCAGACTCTAGGAGCCAGAAGAATATGGAAGATATAGAACAAAAACTTAATGAAATGAACACTTTACCAAAAATATTCTGTTCAGTTCAATTATCTTTCAGACCTGAAGGAGCTATACAGAGATTTGTGGACAGGCAAAAGCTTAGGGAATTTATATCCTTGAAAGCTGCATTAAGAGAGACCCTTTAAGGAATAGGAGAAACATCCCATCATGGGGCATTGAGTATGGCATTCACTAATGTTGCATAAAGTTGTCCTCTGTTAGACTGAGAAAGGTTAAAGACATATAGCAATTAAACATCACAAATTGACTTTTATTGATTTATTTTTCTGATTAGTTTTGAGGCATGATTCAAACTTTCTTTCTGTACCTACTTACATAAACAGGTCTCCTATGTCACTGCAATGTTAAATATCTGAAACTGCATTCTCTTACAAGGAAACAACTTCTTAGAAATGAAGAAAAACCGATGTCATAGGGTTGAAGTGACACATTTCAAATCTAATTAAGACAAAGTTGGGACTAAAATCTAAGTTTTAAATTTTCAGATGAAAATAAACAAATTGAAATGTCAAAAAATAAGCTGTTATTTACTGCTAAAAAAGATATGATCTACCAAAGTATTAAAAACCACAAAGGAAGTTTAAGTGTTTAATACCAAAATGAAATAAAACAATCTGAATAGGTTGCATACTGTATGATTCAAAATACCCAACATTCTGGAACAGATAAAACTACGTAGTAATTAAAAACCATCAGTGGTTAATCTGCATAGGTAACTCTTTAGTCAGATAGGCTTGTCTTTCATTATTCAATCCCTGGCACCGACCCTCAGAGCACCACATAGTATAGCTCTGGGGACTCCAACACTGTTGTGCTACATCAGCACCTACATTGGCAGACCTAAGCACTGGTTCAGTTGGCCTGGAAGACTTAAGCATTGGTCCAGTTGGCCAACTATTACACAAAGTGGCCCCAAGTCTCTAAGCACTACTTAGGGGGACCATCCCCTAAAGAAAGTAAATAATGGTCTTCAGGTATTGTGGGGGAAAGGATAAATGTGAAGATTAGATAAGATCTGGGAAGCAGGCAGGGATTAACTCTGTATGATACCACAATGATAAATACATGATATATAAAAAACTTTTTGTTTATTTTAGGGCCATAACTGGTGGTGCTCAGGGCTTACTTCAGGCTTGGCACTCAGGTATCAGTCCTGATGGTGCTCAGTGGACCATAACTGGTGCCAGAGGAAGAACCCAGGTCAGCCACGTACAAGGCAAAAGACAAACCCACTGTACTATCTCTCAAGCCCCTGATATATGCAATTATTTGAATCCATAAAACACCAGTAGTGGACTCTAAAGGAAACTATATATTTTGGATAATTATCCGTTGATGTAGGTTCATTAAAAATATAAAAAATATATGTATGTTTCTTAAGGATATAAAGAGAATGTTCCACTTCCTAAAAAGTTTTATTGTGTACAGATTCTCTGCAATTCTTTTACTCAGAACTGACAAGGCACTCGGGACCAAGTATGTATCTGCTTCATGATACTGTAAAGTATATTTTTACATTTTTAATAAATATCCCATTTCCTTTTACTTTTAAATTTTAATTTTTATCATACTTTTTATCTGTACTTATTAGATCATTAAATATATATCCCAGTTAACCCAGACTTCTTAAAAGGTCAAATTATTTGTGGTTTAAAGATATAAACAAACATTTATATCTTAAAAAGAAAAATCTGAACACAGTTAAGATAGTATTTTGAAAAAATAACATCTTATATAAATCAGTTTATCAATTAGTTTTATTTCAAAGATGAAAACTCCTTGTAAGAAGAAAAAAAAGCAAAATCTACAACTTAAATCTTTCATGATTCACACAATAACTTTAAATAAACACTTGTTTTCCTGATGAAGCATGGAGGATTTAGTACTATCTTCACTCATTAATTCAGTTTAGGCAGGCAAAATAGATTTTCTTTCATACCAAAGAAAAACATAAACTTAAAGATAAAACAAAAAGAAAAAAATCAATTAAATAACATATTGTTAAGAAGAAGTAACATTTAAGAAGAAATCAAAGGAAGGGAGAGCAGCTAAGAAAACTGAAAGAAAGATAAAGGGAAAATGATTTAAAAATTAAACAGAAGAGAAAAGATTAAAGAAGGAACGGCAAAAAAGCAATGAAGCAGGATTTAAGAAGCCAGTAAAAAGACATGCAGTGATGACAAAGGAATAGCAAGTGCCAGAGAAAAGACAAGAAAAGTTATTTGAAGTAATGGAGAGAGAGAGAAGAAAGAAGTAAGAGTAGTTGTAAATTTATTTTGGAAAACAATCTAGAAAAGGTACCACAGGGAAAAATAAATAATGGGCTTTCAATCTTATCTGCTTGGCTCTGCTGCTGATTAAAAAAAAATCAGCCCTTAAGCATAGATTTGAAAATAATATTTCTAATGTACAAACATACAGCACAATTTCAGGGAAAATGCATAGCAGCCATTGGCAGGCTTTGCTAGATCGTAGAAGTGACTGACTTTACCATCCCTGTCCCACGTTTCTCAAGTTTCTATTTTACATACTGGAATAATACTCATCTCATCTGTAATATTCTTAACTCACTAAATATTGTGATTATAATCCATTACTGACAATGATTTTTGAAACCACTAAATTCAGACTTACCTATAAAAAAAATCCAATGTTTTTCAACAGTAGTATCATTGACAGTTCCAAAAATTTCAGAGGACATTTTCAGTTGTCATGCATTATACAAAAACTGTTTGTACTTCCTACAGAGGAGTGAAGGATACTAAAAATTCTTCAGTTTTCTATAGTGGTATCTTTTGGTAAAACTATGTTTATAATTATTTAAATCTCTTTAAGATCAGAGACTACAGCTGCTCAATGAATGTCAATTAAATAAATGAAGTATAAAACAAATACATCAGTACTGATAGTTTCACATTTACATATGTTTATAGCCAGTGAGATGTGTATATTCCATTCATAATGTAAGAAGCAAAGTAGACTGTTGTGATTTTTTTGGTTTGGAGTCACACTTAACAGTGCTCAGGGACTCCTATTCTGTGCTCAGACATCACTCCAGGAAGTGCACAGGGAACCATAGGTAATACCAGAAACTGCCACATACAAGGCAAGTTTCTTAAGCCCTGTACTATGTCTCCAACTCTTTTACTACTTTCTTTATAGTGAACATTTCCAGTGATGCTCAGGTACCCTGTGGTACCAGGGATCAAACTCAGGGCCTCCCACATACTAGTCATTTGAGCTCTATTTGGGGATTGACACCACTTTTATTTATTAGAATTTTATTAATTAAATACAATTTTATTAATTTTATTAATTGGAATTTTCTCTGATAGCAATTTCAAGGACAATTTCATATTAAATAAAAATGTAGCAGTAATAAAATCAAAAATAGCTTACAATAAAATTTTAGTAGCATAAACAA
>NW_026606094.1:17940000-17970000 GCF_029834395.1 Sorex fumeus
ACACCACACACACACACACGGCTCGACCTTTAATAACATGTTAGTGATCTCTTATAAAAGGACTTAATGGTCACTGGGTGAAATACAACAATCCCCACAGTTTCCTCTAAGGAAATTTTTTTGGAGAATTTTCAACGTTTTTTTCATAACAATACAAAATAAGTTATTTCAGTTCTGTTTTAGGGCAGGGATCGGGGTTCAGGATGGAAAAATCCAAAATATGGTGGTGGAAAGGTATAATGGTTGGTGTTGGAATATTAAATGCAGTCAAATATTGTGACTACTTTATTTAGGACTGCTCTGTAGCACTGTCCTCCCGTTGTTCATCGATTTGCTTGAGCGGACCCAGTAAGTCTCCATTGTGAGACTTGTTACTGTGTTTGGCATATTGAATACGTCAAGGGAGGGAGAGATAGCACAGCAGTAGGGTATTTGCCTTGTGCATGGCCGGTCCGCCCGACCCAGGTTCAATTCCTCCGCCCCTCTCAGAGAGCCTGGCAAGCTACCGAGAGTTATCTTGCCTGCACGGCAAAGCCTGAAACTACTTTATAAAATAAAAAAAAAAAATTAGTAAAGTTAGAAGGGCCTAAGACTGTAAAGCAATCACAATCTATTATCAAATTAGATTGAACCACAAGGGGAAGAACGGGAAGGGTTAGGATTAAACCCCTGTCTGAGGATTTTATGGTGTTTTTTATGTCTTCAGTGATTGGTTTTTATTCACTTAGCTTGGTGTGTTTCTGCGTGATTTCCTCTTTGGTTTTCTAGTATTTTTGCTGTGCTGGGAGAGTCTTTGCAGATACCCTGCTGGAAGAAGCTGCGAGATTAAGCTGGAGGTTTCTCTCTGTCTTCCCTGCCATTCCTCATATAAGAACAGGATGAATAACTGTGAGCAGTGTGTAATTGGTTCAGTCGATCCGTCACTTCAGGAGCTGTGGTTTGGGACCTTCGTATGACAGTTTGGTCTGAAGGCTGTCTAGACCCACCCAGCAGGAAAGGCTCTGCTTCTGTTTCTGAAATGGCTCCAGTGATATAAACTGGATGCAAGTCTCACCTGGGATGGTGGAGCATCAAGTAGAAGGTCAGGCAGGATTTTGGTGTGGGCCATAAATATGGCTTAGGCTGGTGTGGAGGCTGCCCAGACCCACTCTCCCATTCCGAAATATGCTTGTTGAAGTCAGCAGGGATAAGCCTTTTCTGGGATGGTAGAGTGGTAAGCAGAAGGTCAGATGTAGTTAAGCACTTTTCATCCTCTAAGCCTGGAGCGATAGCACAGCGGTAGGGCGTTTGCCTTGCACACAGCCAACATGGCAGACCCGAGTTCGATTCCTCCGCCCCTCTCAGAGAGCCCAGCAAGCTACCGAGAGTATCTCGCCCGCACGGCAGAGCCTGGCAAGCTCCCCATGACGTATTCGATATGCCAAACACAGTAACAACAAAGTCTCCAATGGAGACGTTACTGGGCCCGCTCGAGCAAATCGATGAACAACGGGAGGGCCTTTTATCCTCTAAGCCAACAGTCTTTTATTTCTAACAGAAACCACTCTATTATAAAGAACTTTGTAAATCACTGTCTCTATAAACATTCCTGAAAAATTACAACCCTAAAACATATTTAAATACAGTAAGTTTGAGATACAATTTTCTATGCAAATGGTAAAATAAAAACTTATTTGTTTTTTTTTTTTTTTTGGTTTGGGGGGCACACGCAATAGTGCTCAGTGTTTACTCCTGGCTCTCTGCTCAGGGAACCATAAGAGGTGCTAAATGTGGACCAAGGTCAGGATCTCGCAAGGTAAACTCCTTAGCCGCTGCATTAGCGATTCTGAAATACTTTTTTTAAAGTAAATTTTATATAAGAAAGAAAAGTAGTTTCAATGGATGCACGCATGGTTTTGGTTTATGGTGATAGAGGGAATCAATCATACGATAAAGTTATCATGAAATAGAGCTAATTGGATATAAGCTTAGGATATGGCAGATGGAAGGTGTAACGTATGAAAAGAAATTAAGCACATTTTTTGAATTCTGATTTTCTGGGTGGTTCCCCTTGTCATATAATGAACTATTACATTTCATTTCTGAACAAGTGAAGAGATTAGAGCATTCAGCTGTAGCTCATGAATTACTCTGAAAGCTATTCAGAATTTAAATGTATTATTGGTCTCTCATTTTTCATGTTTTAATAAATGACTTCTGAATAAACAAACAAGTTCATATTTTCTAAATAACAGACAATTCATGTGCCTCTAATGCATTCATATATTGATTCAAAAGATATTTACTTATCTATAAAAGCTTAGGCCCTCTCCTCAATGCCAACCTTGAAAAAGAAACAGATTTTATGCTCCTGTGGAATTTACAAGTTATTATGAAAACAGACATGGAATAAATTATTTATTTTGTTACAAATAACTAAGCACATAAAACAAACTGTAGGAAAAGATAAATGAATAGAAGCCTGGGGAACTTCCTGTAGATCTGTCAGAGCTCCCAGAGAAGGCACCACTTAAACTGTGGTCTAGTTAGGAACAAGAATAGAGGAGTTTGAGGCATGTGCATGTCTCATAGGCACCAATCCTATCCCAAAGCACCATGTGGAGTGACTCGAGCAAAGAGCCAGGAAAAGTCCCTAAGCCCTGATGGATGTGGCCCGTAAACAAAAGTAGCACTGTAGCACTGTCATCCCGTTCTTCATCACTTTGCTCATGTGGCTCATGTGGTAGTTGCCAGGCTCTGCCGTGTGGGCGGGGTACTCTTGGTAGCTTGCCAGGCTCTCCAAGAGGGATGGAGGAATTGAACCCGGGTTGGCCGTGTGCAAGAAAAAGGCCCTACCCGCTGTGCTAACAAAAGTAAAAATACTAATTTCACAAATGAACAAACTGACTCCTAGAGGATGGGAAAGATCAGGCCAGGCATGAAGAGGAGAACTGCTAACTGTGGGAGCAGTTAAGTGCAGATGTCCTGAATCAGGAAGGCTCACAGGAGCTGCCAGAATGTCAGCTCACAGCAGGTACAGCGAACAGGAGAATGCCGCTAAAAGTGAAGCCAGAAAGCAAGGGTGGAAGAAACTGCTAATAAGGATATTCAAAATCAAGATTAGAGTTTATATTCCAAGTGAAAGCCTAAGCAATGTCATGATCAGATCGACATGCTCAGTAGAACATAATAACAGTGCTCTGTAGAAAGTAAAATACTTTCTCATGGACATTCTTAAAAGTCTAAAGTAACATAAAATTTTCTGTTAATCTAATGAAGCCTTGAATTCCTCCTCCTAGTACAGTTTGCATGTTTCTTTGGGGGGTGGCATATCTGGTGGTGCCTGCAGGATCAAATGCCGTACCAAAGACTGAGTCAGGGTCAGCTAAGAGCAAGGAAAGCTCCTTAATCCCTGCTATATCACCAGCCCTCTTAATAAAAGTCTTAAATGCAAATAATAAAATGTGGAGAATAACAAGGGAAACTTAACTACCTAAGACTTTATTTCTATTAGAAACTCTTGGAGACAAAAGAACAAAACAAAAAAACCCTCTATTTAAGAACTCACGCTTGTGAACTAAACAAATACTCAGAAATCGACTACAGTAGATTTTAAAAGAAATAACTGACCATAGGAAAATATGGGCTAGAGCGATAGCACAGCGGGTAGGGCGTTTGCCTTGCACGCAGTCCATGCGGCTGACCCAAGTTCGATTCCTCCGCCCCTCTCGGGGAGCCTGGCAAGCTACTGAGAGTATTTCACCTGCATGGCAAAGCCTGGCAAGCTACCCATAACATATTTCATATGCCAAACACAGTAACAACAAGTCTCACTATGGAGACGTTACTGGGGGTTCTCAAGCAAATTGATGAACAATGGGAGGACAGTATTACAGTGCTAGAGGAAAATATGGAATTTTATTATTTCGATCTAAATTGACAAAAATGCATAACATGTATGTATAGTTGCGTTTTCTCTTTTATCAGTTACTGAACTATGAATTTATTTTTAAAGAGGTATAATTTTAATCACAGAATACCAAGAAGTTGAAATCAGAGAACTTTTCTATAGACATTGTTCTATTAGCAAACATTCATTATGTGTAAATTTACTAAACACTTATTGTTTGTAATAATAAACAAAAATCACAAGACATAATATTTACTGAAAATGTATTATAGTTTTAGTTTTCAACTAAGCTATGTAATGGATATTGCAACATCTAGTTTATTTACAGTTATGGCTTTATTTTGTTCCTTCTAAAAAAATAAGAAAATTAAAGCATACTGCCCAATTTTACATAGGTTGTATTTTTCAATATTGGAACTGGAGCCCTGAAATAAATCCAGAACCAGGTGTCACTGAGAATCAGTTAAGTACTCAATAATGGGTTGAAAATTAGATCCAAAAATAAATAAGCAAGGACCCAGATTTCAACATGCTGATGGAGGCATCATAAGTTGTGTTCAGTCACACACAAATCTAAATCACTGGTGATATATAGCTTCAGCATGCTCAGGAGCTAACAAAACAGTTTCAAAGAATATCAAATACACATAAGACACTAGTAGAACCCACTGTCCACTGTCCTCCCATTGTTCATCGATTTGCTCGAGCGGGCACCAGTCTCCATTGTGAGACTTGTTACTGTTTTTGGCATATTGAAACGTCACAGGGAGCTTGCCAGACTTTGCCATGTGGGCGGAATACTCTTGGTAGCTTGACGGGTTCTCTGAGAGGGGCAGAGGAATCAACCCGGGTCAGCCGTGTGCAAGGCAAATGCTGTGCTATAGCTCCAGCCCATAACACTAGCAGAACAGGCAAGACAAGAATAATAAACATGCACTTACAAACTGCGAACATTAAATATTCAGAGAAAGTAGAGAACTAAATTTTACAGTCCAGGTTTTTGTAGAAATACAGTACTTGAGCTTTCTTTAAAGTGGGGTAAGGATTTCCACTAGGAAGATAACTCAATGAGTGGGACTTAGCACTGGGAGGCCCAGGTTCCATCACTAGTAATGACACCTCGGTACTGCATCAGAAGTAGTTGCTGAGAAACCATTTGAAATGATCCAAAACAAACAAACAAAACCCAGGTCAATTTTAGATGAATTTAAGAGTGTGAAAAAAGTATATTTTGGTGATGAGGGCACATAAAACATTTAAATAGTAGGCATAGTAAACAGATGGATTTAAACACAGAAATTCTACATGTTTAATTACCAACCTGTGAGAATTTAGAAAGTTATTTACCTCCCTTGTAACTCAACATAGTCATGGTAAAATGTTTAAAATTTCTACTACTGAAGGTACACACACACACACGTATATACTTATATATTGGGCTGGAGCAATAGCACAGTGGGCAGGGCATTTGCCTTGCACGCGACCAACCCGGGTTCAATTCTTTCGCCCCTCTCAGAGAGCCCATCAAGCTACTGAGAGAATCCTGCCTGCATGGTAGAGCCCAGCAAGCTTTCCGTGGCGTATTTGATAAGCCAAAAAATAGTAACAACAAATCTCACAATGGAGACATTACTGGTGCCCACTAGAGCAAATAGATGAACAACAGGAGGAAAGTGCTACAGTGCTACAGTGCTACATATATATTACATACACATGCATGTTGCAAAGCAGAAAAGCAGCATCCCTTTTCTCAGCTTAGTAAACAAGACAGAAACTTTGCCATGCCAAAAGTCAGGGAAATCACTTTTCCGTTGTTTCTCTTTTTCTCAAATAGTTCTGTTGAAGAATTGTGTGATAAATGATTACTTATTACTCATCTCATTTTTAACTTATCATTTCCACATACCTATAAAAAGCTTAAGGCAAACCTCACCATAAGCACTGCCATGTTTTTAGCCACCTTGGATTCTATCATACCAGCTGCTGTCAGATGATATTCACTAATAGTGACTTAATATATTATTCTCTCCATAAAGCATTTATGCTTAGTGATAACTCGCAATATCTTATAAGTTAAAAATTGAAAAATAAAATCATTTTAGGTCTTATTCAGGAAATAAAAAAAGGGAAAGCTGAAATTCTGGGACACAAGAGCCTTTGGGTCTTCGTGAAGTCATACTGCCAGTCTCAGCCGTTTTGTGGAAATCCCATTATCTATTCCATGACTAAAATTAGAAAAAAGTATCAGTTTAGAGTCATAAAATAGTGTTTCTTTTAAAAAACCAATTCACAAACAGAAATCTGAAGAATAAAAAGTAAAGTGTTAAGCTATTTTTAATATGTCTTTTAAAATTAAAATGCCCAAATAGGAAGACCTACTCAATCTAATGGTAAATGGATTCTGGTGGTTTTTATCTATTTTTTTTTCTTAACTATTTCTAACACTGTTAGCACTGCACTGTAGCACTGTCCTCCTGTTGTTCATCGATTTGCTTGAGCGGGCCCAGTAATATTTCCATTGTGAGACTTGTTACTGTGTTTGGCATATCAAATACGTCACGGGTAGCTTGCCAGGCTTTGCCATGAGGGTGAGATACTCTCGGTAGCTTGCCGGGCTCTCCAAGAGGGGCGGAGGAATTGAACCCTGGTCGGCCGGGCCGGTCACATGCAAGGCAAATGCGCTACTGCTGTGCTATCACTCCAGCCCACTTGATTGTAGAAAATATTAAAAAAAGTGAAAATAAAAAAGTCTATTATAATGGATAGAAAAGGGTATTTAACATCTCATTCCTATTTTAGTATTTATTTTATACCACACTGACTAATCTTCTAGAAATTTAGTATGACAGGATGGATAAAATGCATCTGGGTACAGCAAAACAAATCTTGAGAACTCATGATTTGATAAACAAAAACTTGGAACTGACAATCATTAATTAACTATTTTCCTACTCTAGGAATATCACCAACAAACTGATATAGTTTGCCAAAAATTAATACAAGTAATATAAAGCAAAAACCATGTCACTGTCACATAAGATAGTTATTACAAGCAAACTAGCAATACTAATTTGATTATCTCTCCTACAATTTACAGAGAAATTTTAGCTACATTATTACAGTTAACAGTAGCAACTGTAACTTGCATATTCTTTAGGGAAAAGATGCAATGTTAATACAGTACAAGTTTTAACATGCCCATTGAAAAAGCTGGCCTTTGACATATTTTCATTTAAAGTAGACGGTCTAAAGAGTTTTGATTTAACTTGTTGAAATTGCATAATATGCTAATTGTATGAATAACAATCTAACATATGATTTGAAATATAATTATTTTTTATTTCTACAAAGTTAATTGACAATTTTAGTAGTCAGCAGTTCTAAACTCACACATTTGAACATGTAAACCTTAATCAAAAAACAAACTATTAAAGAACGAAAGGCAGCAAAGGCTCAATAAAAATGCCACTTGATAATTTTTCACATCAAAAAATGATGTAAAAGTGCTATATTAAATGATATCTGGCAATTTCTAAACAACTTTTTTTTAAGTGCAGCTCCATTTTTCTTCTTTAGAAATGCACTGCCCACAGCCTGGACTTTTGTGATTCAAAACTTACCACCACCCCCAATTCTGATGATCCCTGCAGGCAACCAACAAATGCAGTATCTGTGGAATGTGCTCTTTGAACTGTACAAAAGCCTTCAGCCTATCCTGCATTCTGCAAACAAAAACTGCCTAGTGCAATTATTTCTCTGTTTTAACATAATACGAGTGTTACTTTTCCCCCTCTCCTTAACTTTCCTAGTACCAGCAATGGTCTATAATGCCCATATTTTAAACATTTAAAAAGAAGAGTACTTTTTCTTTATCAAAAGTAAATGTGTTTTAGAAGTATAATAGTTCAACTGAACATAATATAAAATTCAACGGGCACCATATTCCCTTTTGTGTATATGTTTTAAGAATTCTAGTTCTATAGACGGATTCAAGGATTGAATAGGATTAGTCCTTTTAATTATATGACTAGGATCTTCAGCTTGAAATCTTTCCTACAAAAAAAAAGACAAATACAATAGTTGTTTATATTCAATTCATTTACAATAAAATACCTCATTAGAGCTAATAAGAATATGTCCTTCCAAATGTGAATATCTCTCAATATTAAAAAGAAAATGAAAAATAAAAGGCAAAGTCCTAAGATAGTTTTGCAAAGATAATTTAACTCACCTACTAGTTAAATATTAGAATAGAGAGTTCTTCTAGTTCAGATCTACATAAACTGCTTTTCCTCATTGAACATGTCCTTGACATGCCTATCCAAGTGATTTTTTTCTTAAAAGAATAATATTAAACCCAGTGCTAAAAAGTGTCTTTACTATTCATGTACATTATAATACTGAATAGAGTAACTGTCAAATGTATTACCATCTTTGAAATATTTTAAACTTTAAACTTATAATTAAGTCAGATGACACCATCATTCATTTACATATCAAACAATAACTATTTGTTAGAATTAAACATCACAGGAGATGTTAAAAGGAAGGCAAATAGTTAACATTAAAAAAGATCAAGTGAAGTTGAGAAAGACAAAAATGCTAAGGTCACTAAAGTTAAAAAGTAAATAGAAAATATTTTTTATCTTTAAAAGAAATGCATTCACTTCATGGTATAATTTACTGAAGTATCATCTCAGATCATTTCTGAACCAGAACGATATATATGCATCTTCGGGTATATTACAGAGCAAGGTTGACCTTAATTGGCTAAGAAATTGAACCACAGTCTAGAAAATATATTTCTTTTGTGTCTTTATCAAATCTTTTCTTATACATCAATGAATTTACTTTTTACAAATGTTATGAGATTCTTATTTCAAATTATATCATATAGTACTATATCCTTTTATTAGCATATGTTTCATATCCATTTATTAAAATTATGATTTGTTTTACCAAAACACAGTTAATAACTCCAGTTTTAAAATCAAATATGTACTTCAAATTCTGGCTCTATTGTTGTAACTGATAGACAAGCTAGTTAACTTTTCCTAGTCTGTTCTGCAAAATGTACACATATGACATGAAGAAGTTGTCTTCAACAACTCTGAAGATCAAAGTACAGCTAGACGACATCAGGGAATACAATAGTGATTCTTCTATCACATAGGCAAAGTAGCCCTTTCCAAACAAAAAGAAAACAATATGCAAGATCACTGAAAACAAGATATGTTTGAGAATCACTGTGTAAGGAAAAGTTCTGAAATATTTTAGGTAGTGCAAGTGGCAGACATAGTACAAAATCATGCCTGATTTTGTGTTAATTTTCTAAAGTATACCAAAAAAGGGAAACATAGTTATTAAATTAGCAAAATTAGGATTATCTTAATATTTTACCTTAATATTTTGCTAAGTCCAATCCAGAGAAGAAATAAAATTTGCAAGGTACTGAAGAATTTGAAGCAATCAATGAATACAATTAAGCCAGACCTAGAGTGGTCTAGTCATAAACATACAGATAAGAGAAAGATGATCCTAGGGTCAAGCATGGTCTAATCCTTACAGAAATTTAAAGATCACTAAACTGAAGAAATGATTTATGTTTTATCTTAATTTCAAAGGAAAACACAAAATCTTGAGAAGAAAACAGAAGCTATCCATTCTTAATTTTAAAGATATCTTGCTATATAATGAATTATAAGGAAGGGGTTTTAAAGATGTTAGCAAAACAGTCATTGCAGTGACCCATGTTAGATTTTTATCCATGCTAAATTGTATAAACTAGGGGAGTGTCACTTAAACTTTTTCTACCATGGTCCACTTTTTACCCTGCTGCCTTACTGTGATACTTTATCCTACCATTTGTCCCTCTAGTCTCTTGCTGTAACTTCCGTTTATGCACTTTTCACCTGTGACTCCAGCCACCTTGATATATCCCAAGAAATCACAACAAGTCATGTGGTCCCATACTGAGAATTGATTCACTAAGCTATTATCTGTGGAAAACAGAGAAATATATTTGTGACTACATTTGAAGTTTGAATTAATAAGACTAGGAGCATGAAGATGTTCAAATTTATCCAATGTCTCTGACATAGGAAACGGATTGTGCAATGATATTTATTATTTTCTTAAGATAGAAAAAATCATGAAAAGAATACATTGGTTAATGGAAATAGAGGTGGCCAATGAGCTTAGTATGAAGGAGGCAGTTGCAAATTCAAACAAAGCTTTGGGAATAGGTGAGTATATATAGGAATAACAAATTTATAGAATGAGAATATAAAGATAGCACATAGTAAAAGGTCAACATTTGTGACATAGGAAATGAAAAAATAAGAGAAATTAAATGAGAACATGATTCAAAAACATAATATGGAGGAAGCAGTCAGAATGACAAATAGTTCAAGGGAAAATAAGTGATTAAAACTATCCTTCAGATTTAATGACAACAAAATCATTCAGAGACTTCTGGTTAAGCATACCAGTAAAAGTACATGCAATTACACCACTTCTAACAATACTAATGAAATAGATATACAAGTATAAGAAAAGCTTGTGAATATGCAACAGATATCAATAGCTGAAGAAGTGACATCTACTTAGATAAACCAATACAACTTTACATGTACATAAGTTATAAATAAGTATTTTATTCTATCATTCAGTCTCAATCTTGTAGAAAAGGAAACTCATGTAATTGCCCCCAACACCCCCCCCAAAAAAATAAAACAAAAAAGTGGGGGTGGGGGAGAAAAAAAGCACAGGAGAAATTATAAAGGAGTTACATCATAGAAAAAAAGAAAAAGAAAAATATCGTCTAAGTGGACCAAAACTAGCTATTGCTAGATATTTTTAAATACATATTTTTCTGAAGTGGGTAAGATTTCACTGTAACAAAGTCATACCATTTTGTTGGTTTGGTTTGGTTTAACTCAAAGAAATTATTCTTAGCTTAACGAAGATCATTTTATCAACCTTAAAAGATGCTAAGGTTAGGGATATTAATAGTTGTAATGCTCATCTATAGTACAATGTAAATAGACTATGTTCTTTCCTGAGAGAACACATCAAAATCAGTCCACTCACCAAGTATTTATTAAATATGGACTGCAAACCAGCATTACTTAGGGAACATGAGGCTATATAAGGCATATGCAGATTTACATAATGCAGCACAGAAATTATGAAAGCGGGAAGTAGCATGAAATCTTTAACACTGATTCTTAAAAAAAAATCTAGGGCAGAAGAATGTTTTTAGGTAAATGTTCATGTTGAAAAACAGAGAAGGGTAAGACTGAAAGAAAGCCTGTATTGCAATATGCATTTCTTATTTGAAGGGAGAAACTTAAGGGTTGACTGGATCAAGACTAATTAAGGATCTTGGGGGCAAAATGGCAATAAGGAAAAATAAAGTTATAAAAAAAATCATAACAAATATACTAATTAGTTTTCTTTTTGAGATAAATGCTGACCCACCTCAGTGATAGAGTCATGTTGAAGAATCTAGACAAATAAAGTTTACAGTTTAGCAATTCTACCAATACTTATTCTCTCTAATAAAAAAACATATCTTACCATTATCTACTACAATCTGTAAAATGTAAGCAAATACTATTGTTATAAAACTCAATGGTAACAATGAAACAAGTTTGGCCTCCACTATATTCCTTATGATTAAATCTTTAATACTGATGCCTCATATGTATAAGTATTTAATCAAATTATAAACATTTTAATATATTTGGATCAAATAAATTAAGAATTTTGTGCCCAGTTAACCCTGGTCCCATCTCTCCCAGTGTAAGGTCCCTCAAGTGAGCACCAACAGGTGTATCCCCCAAATACAGCAGGATGTAGCCCCCAAACCCAAAGAAGAAAGAAAGAAAAAAAGAAAGAGAGAAAGAAAGAAAGAAAGAAAGAAAGAAAGAAAGAAAGAAAGAAAGAAAGAAAGAAAGAAAGAAAGTTTGACATTTTGCTCTGCTGGAAACAACTCCACCCTCTTCATCCTCAACCCAACAGGGTTGCCGAAGTGCTGAGATCAGTAAGATAAATACTGAATACACATACACAGACACACACAGACACACAGACACACAGACACACACACACACACAATGTCATAAAAGCAAAGCAAAGGACTGAAAGCCCACAATATAAGTCTTCTGTTGTTTATGAGTTGCTAGAAGGAGCCTCATGAGATAAGTCTCCCTGAGTCATCATATCTATTGGGGTACCTTTTAGGATAAGTAATACAAATAATCTTTAGCCCTTACATCTTCGATACAGATGTAGCTCTATACATACATAACTGTGTAACTACATACATTGACACTAAAACTAAAGGAATTTGAAGTTATGAACCTATTACTGTTATCATTAACTAAAAATGTTAGAAACAAGTCATTTTTCAGTTAGCTGAAAACGTTAAAACTAAGCTACATATCTTTTCAATAAGACAATTATGTAGTTGGTGCATGTAACTTACCAATTAAGTAAAATAAAACCAAATCTGTGAGGTTCAATCAATCACTTATAGAAATCTGTTGACTCCTCACTGTACTCCCTTTACTTACTGTACTTACTTTATCAAATAAATTTGATAAATTTATTTTTGAATGCAAGTTCACAATGACAATTATTTCAGCTGTTATTTCCAAACTTTCTTAATATGTAATGCTGTGGGTTTAGAATACATGCAATAAGCCTAGGGGGGAAAGTTAAGGGCTTTTAAGAAAGAATTTTCAAACATGAGAAATCACCCTAAGTAAAACTTAGAAGAATTCACCTGAATTGACTGAGCATTTTATGGAAATATACTGATGAGTAACACAAGTGAAAATAATAATACAAATGTTAATTTACATGGGAGAAGTGTGAAGGAGTGCGAAGAATATTTCTCTCCCATCCCAATTCTCGAGCGGGCCCAGTAATGTCTCCATTGGAGACTTTGTTGTTACTGTGTCTGGCATATCGAATACTCTCAGTAGCTTGCCGGACTCTCCGAGAGGGGCGGAGGAATCGAACTCGGGTCGGCCATGTTGGCCGCTTGTAAGGCGAACGCCCTACCTGCTGTGCTATTGCTCCATCCCAATTCTCAGTTTTACAATTCCCATCCCAATACTCAGTTTTACATTCTGAATTTTACGTAAACACACTTATACTCTGGAAGTATATAACTTGAAATGAAATTAATATGATCATTTCCTTGTATAACCCTACAGGACAGTATTTTAGTGACATATTATAAAAATAAAGGTGTGGTATTCTAGAACTCAGATATGCCACTTCTAATTATAACCTTAGAGTAACTCTGAATACATGTATGTTCACTGAGTCACTATTTGGAATAGCAAATATAGGAAACAACCAAAATGCTTATTTAAAAAAAATTTAAAAACCCAATTTTTAAAAAATATGGCATATTCAGAGAAGTTAACAAATGATTTTTTTACACAACAAACAAAAAAATGGAAAAACTGGTCATCTTAATTCTGCAAGATGAGGGTAATGTTAATTGTCTTATGTTAACAGTGGAGGATACATTGGGTTAGCCACTTTAGTGAACTGCCTAGCAGTATATATTGAGGTTACTCTATAATACAGGTTAATCTAATACAGTGACAAATGTCTTGTAATACAAGAATTCTCTTCTCTTTTACAGATATTGTAGCACTGTGCTCCTGTTGTTCATTGATTTGCTCGAGTGGGCCCCAGTAACGTCTCACAACATATTGTGAGACTTGTTGTTACTGTGTTTGGCACATCGAATACTTCACAGGTATCTTGCCAGGCTTTGCCGTGCAGGCGAGATACTCTCAGTAGCTTGTCGGGCTCCCCGAGAGGGGCGCAGGAATCGAACTAGGGATGGCCATGTTGGCTGCATGCAAGGCAAACGCCCTACCCACTGTGCTATCGCTCTAGCCCACTACAGATATTGATAAAATGTAAATGACATATACAAGAATCTTAGGTCTGTATATTCCTAACAAAGAAAACAAACACTAATTCCCCTATAATAGGATGAAAATAAATGATGGAATATTCATCTAATTTGAAACATAAAACAATGCAACTGCATACCATAATAAGTCAGAAGTTTATAGACCTAATACTAAGTAATGGAAACCATTCACGATATACTATATATTTATTTCATAACAAAGTTCAAACACTGACAAAATTTTCTATGCTGTTAGCAGTGAGAAATGGATTTCCCTAACTAAATGGAGAAGAGTAAATAGCAACAATAAAGCCTGAAAATAATGGCAAAAGTTGTAAATATAGGTAATATGCCTTTTCTTGAGCTGGACTACTGATTACACAGACATGTTTGTTCATTCTTTGAAAATTCATGAGATGTTCATTTATTATTTTTGTTTCAATGTGAATAAACTTATATAAATATGTATGTGCCTATATACTTCCAAAAAAGTTACTTAGAAACATAAGAAATCATATCTGTGGTTATCAAAATGAATAAATCAACTAAACTCAATTTTGAAAGAAAAAACTTTCAGAAGGGCAAAGTTGATACAACATCGTTTAAAAATCACAAAAAATTAAAGAAATATATTCTAGAGTAAAACTCGTTTTTTAAATTTTCAGTGAGAATTTACTGTGTCCGTGACTGTAAGTAAGCCACCTACCTCCCTTACCCACAGCCAATCCGAGTTCTATCCCAAACGCCTCACTAGGTTCCCTGAATACTACCAGGAGTGAGACCTTAGTACAGAGCTAGGAGTAAGCACTGAGCATCGCTGGGGTGGTTCTAAAGCAAAAGAAATGATCAGTGAAAACTACTCAACAAATTTATCCAATAAAACAAATTAAAAGATTTTAATAGCTTAACTTACCTGCAGTGACTGATGATGTATTTACTAAAGCAAATAGTTTAGGTCATAGCGCATTGAATGCCCTTGAACAAACCCAAAATGTATGCCATACAGAGAAAAACTGTACTCTTATATTTTGCAAAATAAAGAAATTTAGGCCTTTTAACCATATAATATTAACATAATAAACATTTAAGACAGTTCAACAGAAACGTCCCTTCAGTCCTATATGTGTAGAATATAAACCCTCATTAGATTCTTATTTTATTAATGGGAAGCTGTGCTCAGGGGTCGCTCCTGGCCCTGCCTGGGAAACCATCTCCAGATTCAAAAAGCAAACTGGCGTAAGCCTCATGCTAGGCTAATCCCTAAATGTACTAATTTCCCAGCCCCTCAAATTATTCTTTAATATCTTTCACACAGTTTCACAAAACAGTCTATATTAACAAACTGTTACTATAGAACAATATTTTATTATCTACTGTTCCATATAACTACAATCAAAATAAAGAATAAAGGTAATATTTATTGCAGGGGTAGAACGGTTAACTCCACAAAAATAGATTATTGACACACCCAAATTAAGTTTTTTTCAGGAATCCTCAAACCCTTTTCCTTGACATTGTTTTGCATTACAAAATAGGAAATGAACTCAATGGTAATTAAACTCCTAAAGATTTGGAAGTCTTCTATTTTGTGTTTGGGGACTTTTCAATAATCAAAAGCTCATGAGGCATAGAAAAACACATTTTTAAAAACTTTTCTACTTTGTCAATGAAAATCACTTAAAACCAGAGGTCAATCTTTCATAATAAATATTAAGTGATGGACTTTGCTTTTATTTAAGTCTTGCTTATTTGTCACCGCCCTATCTTTCGTGCCTAAGTGAGGCTGATTAAGATTTAAGTTAGTCACTCAACAGTCACAAGATGAAATTTAAATGAGACATTTAAGCAAGATATACAGACCACTTTAATATATTAACAGCTGTTTTTGCTAAAAAGTCTACATCATTATACAAGAACATGGTATTACATATCATCTTGCTGAATAACTATTCCACAATGATTCAAGTCTTTGTGAAGACAGTTATATAAACCACCTTAAGAAACATTGCCTTGCTGTGTAATGAAAACTAAATCATATGAATGTCTATTTCTTAGAAAGATTCAACTCTCAACTTACAAATTTTATCTCATTAAAATGGACACATCCCTTTCCAAACACTTAATATATAAATTATCTTGCTTTCAACATTTCAGCTTATCTTCTAAAGTTGACAAATGTACATTTTTTGAACACTAATCAAAATATAATGGTATATCATTCTCTATACCTTGAATGGAGGAAAAGCTATCGCATGCTGAGAACTTTGTCAAACTGACATAAATATTCTTAATATCTTCTCTTAAGAATTAGTAAACATTCCAGATAGATTAATACGAATTTTCAGAAGTCCTAGGACACAAAGAAATATTAACTATAAACATATTGCCATGTGGTGATGGAATTCATATTTCCTGAATTCCTTTCCAGAGAATTTTTTGCTTTGGAACTTAAAACAAGTAGTATAAATAGCTATGAATTGTACACTGGGATTATATGTCTGCATAAATATGGAAGCATAAATTTATATATATAAAGACATAATAATATACATATATGCTCATGTAAACATGCATGTATAAACAAATATACAAACCTTGAGGCTGGAAAGTTAGTATGCCAGTCAAGTTAATTGCTCTGCACGTAACCGACCTTGCATTGATTTCTGGTTCCCCATATGGTCCCTTGAGCACCATCAGGAATGATCTCTGAGCGGAGAACTAGGAGTAATTCCTGAGTACTCCCAGGTAACTGCCCCAAACAAAAACATTTACATATACACATGCAATCAAACATACATACGTACACCCAGGTGGGAAAGGGTGTTGCTCCCTTCCACCTTCCCCGCACTCCCCTCCCCCGGCAGCAAGGTGGCCGCTGCCTCAGAGCTTACTGGAAAGCCAGGTATGAGCAGGCAGTGAGGGGGCCACTGCAGTCTCATGGGAAGGAGGATGGTACTGGCTCGTGCTTCACGCCCTACCAAGGTTACGAGTTGCCCCCCACTAAGCGGCTCTCCGGCACAGCCATGGCTCCAGAGGCAAAAGAACTTAGTCCAGAGCCTGGCAGCTTGCGGCAGAAAAGTGAATGGACCATGCATTGAACTATGGCACCATGCTTCCCCGCGTCTCATGGGAAGGGGGATGATACCGGCTCGTCCTTCACGCCCTACCGAGCTTGTGGTAGAAAAGTGAATGGATCATGCGTTAAACTACGGTGCCAATCCTCCCCGGGAGGGAAAGTGTGTTGCTCCCTTCCACCTCCCACCACCCACAGAAGCAAGGTGGCCGCCACCTCAGAGCTTATAGGAAAGCCAGGTGTGAGCCAGCAGTGACGGGCAACTGCAGTCTCATGGGAAGAAGGGGCGGTACTGGCTCGTCCTTCACACCCTATCAAGGTCATGAGTTGAGCCCCATGAGCGGCTCTCCAGCACAGCCATAACACCAGACGCACAGAAACCAATGTCATAATTATCTGGATCTTTGCAGAAATCCAAAATCGTGCGGCCACTATTGTGGTCATGCGACATTATATGATTCTCATAACCAGCTATAGAAAACAAAGTATTTCACAATGCCTTTTCAGCAATTCTGATTGTTGAGGGGGGAAATTCTAACCAATAATTCTTTTGTCAAAATAATAAATGTACTCAATGTAGAGAAGGAGAAGAGTTAAGTAGAAATCATCTGCCTCACAGACATTGGGAGGGGCGTGAGGGGGGTATATTGGGGTTCTTGGTGGTGAAAAATGAGTACTGGTGAAGGGAGAGGTGTTTGATCATTGTATGACTGAGACTTAAACCTTAAAGTTTTGTAACTTTTCCCACAGTGATTCACTAAATAAATACAAGAAGAAAATTAAATGAATAAAATTATGAAAAAAAAGTAAGGTGGAGTTCATGCCCAATTCAATCAGTTAATCAGTGGCTGAATAAATAGCAGCACTCCTACATTTAAAAAAAATACGTATGTACAGATATACACACATACCTATTCATTCCTTATTATACACCCCCCCAATATATAGTGTCAAAGACAAGAGAAAGACCACTATCATTAAGTAAATTCCGGACATGTGACAGATAGCTTTTATGTTGCAGCAGTTCAGCTCATACAACTCTATAAGGGATTTTATTTCTCAAATGCGAAACTTAATCGAAATCAACATATAAAAATAAGTAGCTGAGGGCAAGAAAAACAGGCTATGTACATGCCTTGCCTTGCATGTGGGAGACATGAATTTGATTTCCAGTACCACTTAAGCACTTAAGGGAGCAATTTCAGAACACAGAGCTGAAAGTAATCTTGAGCACAGCCAGGTATGGACACCACCCCCCTCCCCCCCAGAAAAAAACATAAAAAGTTACTGAACAAATACCTCAGGTACTATGAAGTCAAAAAAGAAGACTACTCCTTACACTAAAATGCTTAAAATAAGTTTTAAGTACATAAGTATTGCTTTGTGTCTTTAACATAGGAGAAAACTCATTCTGGCTCTGAAAATTCTAACTGGTTTTTAAAACAAATCTGAGTCTATTCCCAAAATTTCAATATGGCAAATGAAAAGTTGCTACAAATATAATTCTTAGTTTAATATGCTCAAAATCTGATTCCTTGGTAATCTGGATTTTGTCCAAGACAAATCAAAATCATAGATATTTTACAAATGCCAAATTTTCAAAGAAACAAAAAAAAAAGTAATAGCAACAGATGCATTCCCCCCTTAGACATTTGTGTTGAACCTAGCTACATCCAGAGACTGAAGAAAAGGAAGATTTCTATATTCACTTTTATGAATAATAAATTCACTATTTCTGTTAATGTCAACCAGTTAAGTAAGTCAGTATTGACCCTAGTGGGGGAGGAGGGAACCCATCAACAACACAAAAAGTAAGAAAAGCAACAAGGAAGAAGATGATCAGGACAGAAAGAAGAGGCAAAAAAATAATAGAAAATTTAATGGGGACCCGAAAAATAAGCTGAAGAAATAATTCAGTGCTTTGGACTCTCTTGCTTAGTGCCAGAATTACATGGCCTACGGGCACTGGGAGGAGTGGCACCCAAGCTCCAAACAACAACAAAAAAAAAGAGTAATCCCTGAGTACCACACGAAAACTCCCCTCAAAAAGAGGGGAACCAGAAATCAGCCAATATCTAATATTCTAAAACTGAAACTACTTGAAAGAATACAAAAGGTACTTTACTTCTTTTATATCATACTATTGTGAAAATAACAAACATAAAGTTTCACATAGAAAAGTGTTTCTGAGGATTACAAATAATTGCACAAAATGTACTAGAGCAAAAGAGAAATCATAACTCAATAAAGATGAGTGTTTCATTACCACATAATGTATTTGTAATACATTATAAAATATTTATTTTGAAATTCAAAACTGAAATACCTTAAAGGTTGGTTGGGAAAACAAATTGTAATGAAGCTACTAAACATATAAATATAGGTTTTCCTCTATTTTGTTGTACTTTTCTCAAATAAAATGCACAGTTTTGTAAATAAAATATATTGATTTTTAATAGCCTACCTTCCCAGCATGGAATATTTTGTATAAATAAATATCCTACAAATTTGAAATGTTCTTTTTACACATATTCTACTTAACATAATACTGAAATTGCTTTTTAATTATTTTTTAAAACTATATTAAGGGGTCAGAGAGTCAATACAGTATGTATGCTTGCCTTGCATGCAGCCAACTCAGATTCAATCCCTGGCACCACATAAGGTTTCCCAGCTCTGCCAGGAGTGTTCCCTGAGCACCATTGGGTGTGGACCAGAAACTAAAAATACATAAAATCAAGCAAAAACTAAACAAAAACCTTCATTTATTATTTTTAGTTTTACAGGAAAATTGAATGGACAGCAAGTCCAGGAAACAAATATACACTCTGATTACAATCCCAAACACACACACAAAGTTATAACTGTGTATGAGTGTGTATGCATACACATGCACTCTAACACTGATCCACAGTATTAATATCCTGGAATAGTGAGGCATATTTGCCATAATTATGAACCTATAATTTAAAAAAATTACTAATTGTGAACCAATTCAGAAGTTTACAGAACTGAACTTGCCACAGAGGGCTCAAGGGGTGGCTGAGAGAGGACCATGGCCCATTGGTAGACGGAAGCACAGACTCCAGTGGTGGGTATGGTAGATCACTAAATGCACTGAACTGTCATAAACACTATATTGCAAATCATATTTGTAAACATGTATCTTCAATAAAATTGGGAAAAATTATTAACTAAGGTCCATTGTTCAATTTAGAATTTATTATTTTTTGTTGCACTGTTCTATTGGTTTTGGGAAACACATCATCTACCATTGTATCCACCATTGCTGTATGACACAGAATAATTACACTACCCCCAAATCCTACCAATGTCTACTCCTTCCTCTCTAACACCACCACCCAATAATAAGCAACAAGTTATCTTCATTTTGTTTCTAAAGTTTTGCTTCTTCCAGAATGTCCCACGTCTTTTCATGGATTAGGTAAAGGCCCTCCCGTTGATCGTCGATTTGCTCGAGCGGGCCCAGTAACGTCTCCATTGGAGACTTTGTTGTTACTGTGTTTGGCATATTGCATACTCTCGGTAGCTTGCCGGGCTCTCCGAGAGGGGCGGAGGAATCGAACTTGGGTCGGCCATGTTGGCCGCTTGTAAGGCGAACGCCCTACCCGCTGTGCTATCGCTCCAGCCCTTCATGGATTAATAGATGATTTTTTAAATTACTGAATGAGCATGAATGTACACATGACAATTTGTTTGATATGATGAATATATGTATCACAATTTATTAGCTATTCACTAACTAAAGAATATTCTAGTCACTTTGTAGTTTTGGCAATTACATACAAAGTTATTGAAAATATTCTTCTACAATTTTTTATAAGAACTTAAGATTTCAATTCATTTGGATCACTATTTAGAAGCACATAGCTGTGTTCTGTTCATCATGATCATAAACTGTCTTCTAATGCTGCTGGATCATCTGCATTCCTACTAAGAATGAATAACAATTCTTGTAGCTCTACAACCTTGTCAACATTTTGTGTTGTCAAGAATTTAATTTTAAACCTTCTTATGAGATATAAATGTATCTGATGGGGGGGGATGAATTTTTGGTTGGAGCAGCAGATGCAGCTGTGTTGAGGGCTTACTCCTGGCTCTGTCCTCTGTCCTCAGGAATCACTCATGGACATGCTCAGGAGACCATATGGGGTGCCAGGGAGTGAACCCATATCAGTCATGTGCAAAGCAAATGCATACTGCTGTATCTCTGGATACCTCTGGCCCCCGCCATATCTTTTTTTTAACTTACTTTCTCTATATATTTAATTTTTAATTTCTCTAATGAAATAAATATCAAGCATGTGCCATATGTACATTTCTTTGATACAAGCTCTTGTTTACTGTGGAGCTATGTGTATACTTTGAATACAATTTTTAGATATGTGGAGGTATTTTTACATATTATTTTTCCATTTTGTGATTTGTCACTTAATTCTTCTAACAAGTTTTGACCAGAATAGGAGATTTTTATTTCAGTGAAGTCCAAGTTACTCTTCATTCCTCTCTCTACAGCTACCTCCCCTTCCTTCCTTCCTTGAAGATGGTTCTGATGTTTATCTAAAACAGCTATCAGCAAGAGCCAGGGAAACAGCACAGGGATGTGTTCCACATAGGAGTCCTGCGAGGGCAACAAGCAACACGAACAGTAGGCCTGGAGGCTGATAAGCACTATTGAGGGTGTCCCTTTCCCTAGTGACCTCCAGACCTCAATGGATTGCCCTAATGATCTCTGTTACTGTACCACAGGGTCTGAGCAGCACCAGTGCTTGCACTGAAAGGCTGGTACAACTGGCTAAGTGAGTGCTACTCTGAGTGTTCCCCAGTTCCTTGAGCACTTCTTGGGGGTCCCCCACCTTGCAAAAACAATCTGCTATTACCAAATCCAAGTTTTCTTTATTTTTTCTCATTTTTCTCATACTCCCAAACTTTAATAACTTTGCATTTTACACAGAATTCCACAATCCATTTTGAAATCATTGTTGTTAAAGTCATGGGTGGGTATTCGATTTTGCCTATGAATATTCAGTTATTCCAATACTTTTTTTTAAAGATTATATTTCTTTATTGAGTAACCTTTGCTCTTTTGTTAATGATCTGTAATTATGTGAGTCTATTTATGGGCTCTTAATTTCTTTTCAAATGATCTTTGATGTTTTTACTTTATGCTATCAATATCATTGAAACTTTATACAGAGTATCAAAGTCACATCGTGTCAGTTCACTGATTTTATTCTTTTTTTATATTGTGTTATTCTAGGTGGGTGGAATTTTAGTATACATTTAAGAATCACTTTATCAATATTCACAAAATAATTTGTTGGGATTTGAGTGGAAATGTAGAACATCTACAGAACAAGTTAGGAAAAAGTGACATTAAATATGCCTATCCATGAACAAGCATCATCTCTAAAATAAGATACTCCTTCCATCAGAATTTTGTAGTTTTTTAATATTAGTGTTGTACATATTTTGTTAGATCTATGCGTGTGTCTCATTTTTGGATGGATGCTAATAAGCTATATTGTATTTTTTAATGTCAAATCCCAATTCTTCACAAGGGAAAATGAAATAATTGAGTTGTGTGTTAATCTTGTTTTCCTCAGTACTTATATAATCATTTATTATTTCATTGCTTGATTCCAAAATGTTATTTTTCATATATACAATCATGTCAGGTAGCTGTATTTCTTCCATCTCAATGAATGCATCTCATTTTTCTATTATTCTCTTGCTAAAGCACTGTGTTTTCTGGTATAATATTGAATACGAGTAATAAGAGAGTACATTCTTGCCTTATTCCTGATCTTGGCAGGAAAGCTTCTAGTTGCTCAACAATATAATTTCACAGCAAATATCCATTCACTCACTGCATCATATAAAAGAATTCAGAGGCTATTATTCTCTTTTACCTACAATTACATATATGAGATTCAGCCATGTTGTAAGGTTTAGAGCATTTTTCTGTAAATGACAAAATTTTCATATTATTTGCAATTTTTCAATTCTCCAATCAACCTCAAATGGGAATGTAAATGAATTATTCAAGTTAAATAACTTTTAAGTTTCATAATATCTTTAAATAATAAAGACTAAGGTTTCAAATGATAAACAAATGTTTTATGCCAGTGAAAAAAATGATAAAGTTTGCAATCTTTTTCTACATCTAGCTCAACAATAGACACATTTTCTACTGAACATATAATACACATCTTACTTCCTAACTATGCATAGTTTCTGTTAAACTTAAGAATCCTGACTCACAATTACATGAATACCAGAAATAGTCAAGTTTTCATGGACTTATCAAACTATTTCAAATAAAATATGAATCAAGAAATTATAGATATTTCTCACTAATGAAATTTCTGACAAAGTTTCCAGATACAATGTCAATAGAAATATCTCAGTCAAATCCTGTGAAGACATATGTTTCAACTAGAGATATGACTGGGTGAAAATACATGGTTTTGTTGCATTTGACTTTGTAATTATTTTCTATCAAATGTTAGACATTTAAATATTAAACAATATCAAAGAGGTTATTTTCAAAATAACTAACAAATCAAATTTATGGCAATTAAGCCATTACACTGCATATCAAGTTTCTACACTAGGTTATTTTCTAGATGAAAATAGTGAGGACAAGAAATTTCCTCCCAAATACATTTTCTAAAACAGATATTGACTACATCACTATCATTATTCACTTTAACATATGATAATAACTGAATTCTGTATTTCTAAAAAAAATTATTAATACATACTTTTAACTTATTCCTGATAAGACAACAACATAGGAAATAAGACTTTTCAGTACTGACAAAATTTATACATTTTTAAAGTACATATTAATGAGTTGATGCCACTTCAGTTTCACAACGAAAATGAAAAAAGAATTTAATGTCTCTCTTACTGGGAGAGACATCATAATAAATATACTAATATAGTCTTATTCTCATATATGAAAAACATTAAGCAAAAAGTAATAACCAAGTTTAGAGTTAAAAAGGATTATAATGGCCCAGCCATACACAGTGAATCAAGAGATTACTTTCATCAGAATTCTTTCAAAAAAATTTTATGCCCCTAAAAATAAGTTTCAAATAATTCTCTCTGCATTATTGTTAGAATTCATAACCTTATGTTGTCAATTAGGAAATGCTAACACAAACAGAAATTTGAAAGTTATCAATACATTAATGTATATTTTGTAAAAAAAATATACAAATTATAATGATTACATATTTTTCTAATACCTGAGTAGCCCAGAATCTGAAGAGGTGAGAAATGCAGAATACAGAAAGATGACTTACATTTGGAAGGTTAGACTTTAATTTTCTCTCCCAGGGCTGAGGAGTTTTATTCTTCGTGCTTACAATGCTCTTTTCTCCACAGTATTCTTCTATTTCCAGAATAGGTCAGGACAAAGCTTCAACAGACGTCTATTATTTGTTTGATCTAGGGGGAAATTATACTTTTAATCAATTATTACAAAATGCATCAAACTTTTTTTTTACTGAGCTGGGGGTGGGGGGAGGTCTAATTATTTTCTGTTCAATCTGAACTGAACAGAAAAAATAAGAATTGCCATTGTTGAATATAATAATAAATAAATCAAGTACTTTAAATTAACACCACTAAAAGAAGCCCACATCTATCTTCATTTTCATTTTTATGGCTAAGAAGCATAGCAAGAGAAAATTAATATTCAAAATCCAAATGACTACAAAAGCCCACTCAAATGTATTTTTAAAAAGACTTTAACATAATTTTGCAAATCCTCGAGTTTGAATGAACTGGCAGAAACGATTAGGTATCAAATATTTTCACTCATTCATTTTAATGTCTTAGGGCTAAAGAATTACAGGATGATTAGAAGAGAGTAAAGGAAAACCTTTTTTTTTTTTACGTTGTACTGGAATTATAAAGCAAGATGTTTTCAAGTGCATGAAGCACACCAGAAACAGATAGCAGTACATCTGTAAAGGGCAAGACATCTGAACAGGAGTTTTCAAGATGGTATAGAGTTTGGGAAAATGCAAGCCAGACATGTTGATCAAGTCAGGGTACATAGTGAGGGTATATACTTTAAATCTGATCACATGACAATTCTCTAACAAATTTATAAGAGTACAATTCACGCATCCTACTTTTACAAGAACACACCAAAAAATGTGACATGTACTCATAATTTTAAGAGAATTAAGTTTTATATTTGGAAGCTACTCTCAGCTAAGGTTCACTTTCAGTATAATCCCAAGCCAGGGCTTTGGGGATAACCCTGTGGTGCGTATGCCAGGAGTTGAAATTAAGGCTTCACACATGCCAATCAAATACTCTGTCGATGAGCCATATCCCCCAGCCACTAGAAATTAATTCTATTGTACAATTTTCTATTAAATTGTAGGTTTCTAATAATGGATTTTTTCTGCCTCATTAAAATAAAGTATTATGATAAATGACCTCAACTTGTATCCTATCAAGAATCACACCTTCTGCCACACCTTAAAGTCATTCACAATGCCAGTAATACATCTGAATGTACGGGAGCATTTGGTGAGATTACTGAAGTGGAAATATTAAAGATGAAAATATCTTTTGAAAATGTATATGTTTGTTCTGTGAAAGTAGTTTCTACTTAAAAACAATCATTCTTCCCATTAATGAAAAATATATTATGTAGAAAAAATATAAGGATGCCAATCACAGCAATATCAGCATAAATACAAAACCTAGTAAGCATGTGGGCAGAATACATCTTTTTCAACTACAGATCTGATCACAAGTTGATCACAGTGTGACCCATTTCTGTTAACTATGGAGAGATACTTTCTTTCATTTACTACATACCTCAAAATAATTTCTTGTTCCATTTGGAACAAGAAGCAAATTTGACTACCCAATATATAAGAGACTGAAGAATAAAAACCACTCAAGAATAGATTGTGAAAACATAAAACTATCATATTATTTTTCCTGCGTCAACAAATCTAGAGAAAATTTTTAACAGTATTATTTAAAATATCAACATAAAATTTCTGCATGAATATATTTTCATACGACTTTTCAAACTCAGGTAGTTCTACATTAGTTTCTAGAAGATGACAGTATTTCTGTATTTTTGGTCAGTGAAGATCAATGCACTTTTCTTTAGGGAAAGCTTTAAACTGACAGAGGATGAATGATTGACATCAGTAACAAATACTTTTTGTTGTCCCAGAATGACATGTCATTTATAGCAATACCTATGCTAATTAATGCCATTTATATCTGCCAGATGTGTCAGAGAAATGTGCCAGGCCCTTCACAGAATATAGGCTGACTATGGCTAAAATTGCATTATAGATATGAAAATGTATCTCTTTGTGACAAGGAATTGATATCTTTCTCTTCTCTTTATTTATATATATATAAAATGTGTGGATGTATGTATATGTACATACATAGAATATACTTTAGATAGCAGAAAAGTTCACTTACAATTAGTTATCCCTCATAATCTGAACTTATATTTTGTAAAACTTGCTAGTTTTACAAAAATAAAATTTTACTTTGGAAGGTTCATATGCTCTATAATCTCAACTCAAAATAATTTAATAAAATGAGCAGAAAGATAGTACAGGAGTTAATGTGCTTGCCTTACATGAGGCTGACTCCTGCCTGAGTCCTGTCACCACTTATGACTACCTGAATGTGAACAAAAGTAGGAGTGACCCCTCAGTACAGAGCCAGGAGTAGCCCTCGAACATCACTAGGTCTGACTCTCCTCAAAAAAAAAAATTAAGCAATACTTGTGTACCAGGGTACCAGAATTTTTTAATAAACATGTAATATATTCAGTAAAGTCATCAAAACTATGAATAGAATTTTTGTCAGTGAATTTGGTATGTACATAGAAAGTCCATAATCATTAAATCCTCAGTGACTAACAAAATATGTAAACTTAATTCTGGGTTGCCTGACAAATGTACTTATTTAAGAACCTTATTTTCTTTATTTTCAGTTAGCCCCTTTTCTCAGAATTATCCAAGTTTGTATATGTTCCTCCTAGGTCTCAATTTATCATGAATCTACAATTTGATAATCAACATTTTTTCTTGTATTCCATAATGCTATAACATGACAAATATTTTGGGGGATTATAAATTTCACTCTTTTAATAGTAAAAAAATCAACACAAATCGATCAAGGATTTAAGAAATCCCCAAATGCTGGAAACAGTATTTTATGATCAACATAGAACCATCTCATAGTTGACAAATTCAAATTTGACATCTGATATCTCGGTTACTTAACTTTTCAAATTCACAAGCTTACTACTATACATGCTTCTCTTCTTAAAATTCCCACCTGCACTTGCCTGAAACAGCCCATTCTTGATTAATCCCCTCAGACAGACCTTTTTTTTTAAAGTCTCTGCCTGTTTCTTCTCATACAAGTACCTCCTCAATATCTGTTTGCCCAATAGATTATCCTGTTTTCTGTTCTTTGCTTCAACTCTATCTCTTACACCATCACCTGCTGAAAGTGATACTGATATATATACACATATACAGATACATATGTGTATATATACATGTATTATGTATATAGATTCCACAGTTTTTTCCTGAACTGTAAGATAGACTATCTACCAGATATATCAGATATATATTCACAAAACTGGTTCCCCATTTTTATAGTCATATTCTCTCTAACCCATATTTAACATTGCCTAGCCTTTTGTCATCTTTTATTTGAGTCAAGTTTTGGGTTTTTTGGTTTTTGAAATATCAACCAATAGTATTTTTCCCCAACAAGGGAACAGCAAAAATTTGTGGAGACAGTTAAGTCCTGCAAAGAATTTAAAATTAACAGAAGCAAAGAAGGAAAACCCAAACGCACTAGAACAGGCAATAATGTCAATGTGTTTATGATATTTCATTAGTAATCCCAAAACAGTTCACTTATAAAAATTGTTTGCAGCTGGTGGCTAAATCTTAAAGCATTACTGGAAAGAATAATGACAAACATAAAATGTACCAGGGAATCACAAAATATTCAAAAGAAATAGTATAAAAGTGAAAAATAGCAAAACAGAAATAAGTTGGTATGGTAGTAAAGATGTGGAAACAACTGTATTTGGTCTGTAGGCATGCACTATTGAAACAAGTCTTACAAAATGTAAGAGGCTGAAAAACTGTATGGGGAGGAGGGAGGACGAAAGACATAAACAGAAGCAAAGGTATTGAATTCAAAGTGTGTGAATGTGTTTTGTGTGTGTTGGGGGGAGGGGGTCATACCCAGCAGTGGTCAGTGTTTACTCCTGGCTCTGCACTGAGGGATCAATCCTGTGCTCAGGGATCACTCCTGAGGTGAGGACCAGGGAACCATATGGAGTATAAAGGATCAAATGTAGGTTAACCGCCTTACGGGCAAGCATCCTACCCACTGTACAACTGGTCTAGTCCCAGAGGTACAATTTTTTAGGACTTAATAACAAATCTGTTTCTAAAAAACAGTATCAACAAGGTCTGTAAGGGTCACAGATTATCCCTCAAGGCTAAACTGAATCACTATTCTATATCCAAAAAAATAATGTGACTGTAAAAATGGTTTCTTTAAGAAAGCCTAGTCTGAAGGCTAAAAAAAAATCAATAAAAATGGTCAGAAAAATAAAACAGCAATTAAGTCAATTGTCTAATATGCAGTTGATCTCAGTTCAATTCCCAGCACAACATAGAATCTCTTGAGCACCATCAGTAGTAACCCCTGACAATCTCACCTTCTTATCATGAAGATGAGATTCAGAAACAAAAATAAAATAAATTCAATACAAATATTTAAGGATACTATGCATTTAGATTTTAAGAAGTACTTCCTGTTTAATTTTATTACAAAGAACAGATTGTAAATAAACTTCCATTCTCTCTTTATCCTATGCCACTTAAACATCTTCACTTGAATATTCTGTTTCTGGTCTTTCTTCAAATATATAATGACACAATCTTCAGAATATTGTACCAGATCTTTAATTTATTCATGGACATTTTTTAAATGCACAGGAAAGAAGGGGTTTAATGAAACAGTACAAGGAGGTTTTCTTACATATGACTGACTTCAGTTTGATCTAGTACTGCCAGAAGTTACCCACAAGTACTGAGCCAAGAGTAAACCCTGGTGGTGATCCAGCCACCTCCTCAAGTATATATATGAACCAAAAAAGAACCAATGTGTCCATTAATGATCTTTAAAATCATGTTTCTTCACCCATTATTAGGATGGTCTTTCTTTTATTTCTCCAATGACAATATAAAATCCATCCACCTCATCCATCATAATTCTTCTCCTTCATCCCTCAACAAGACCAAATTAACTTCAAACATCTCTATTCTGATGAATTTTTGCAGAATATAGTCATAACATAGTTCCCCAAATGTATAATTTTGTTATCTTCTCAACTGAACCAACAGGAAGTTCAGTAGAACATATTAATAGTTAAATAAAATAAATTTGATTTCTAATCAAACAGATAAACCTCTGGCGCCTTTTCTTAGAGTGCCTCAATTACTGTTTAGTGGAAGGAGGGGTTACTTAATGTTCACCAAATAAACAAAAAAAACCAAAGGCTTTTATCAGGATAAACTCTGAACTTTACTTTGGTCCACTGGTTTACTCCTCATTTCATGTTTACCTTGATCAAATATGAAAGTCTCATATGTTCCATGTAGAATGACTCTCATCTTTCAGTTGTATTTGTTTAAATTGTACATACTCTTCAAGACTTAATCCCTGACACATTTGTATGCATATTTGATCTCTCACATTCAATAAAAACAATCTGAATATAATATTATGCCTTAATTATTAGTGTCTCAAAAACCTAGCTTTGTTATGAAGTACTGAGTCATAAGACAAGAAATAGTGCATAAGCTCTGAACTACAGTCATAAGCTCAGGACTACAGTCATCTGACAAGAAACAGTGCATAAGCAAGACTCAGAACTACAGTCATAAGACAGAAAGTTATGATAAATACTTTTCTTTTATGTTCATCAATTTCAGGAAGTAATTTTTACTGCCACTATTT